>NW_016808133.1:491096-533618 GCF_001698545.2 Rhinopithecus bieti
TTTTTTTTTTTTTTTTTTTTTTTTTTTGAGACGGAGTCTTCCTTTGTCGCCCAGGCTGGGGTGCAGTGGCGCATCTCGGCTCACTGCAAGCTCCGCCTCCCGGGTTCACGCCATTCTCCTGTCTCAGCCTCCGAGTAACTGGGACTACAGACGCGCACCACCACGCCCGGCTAATTTTTTGTATTTTCAGTAGAGATAGGGTTTCGCCGTGTTAGCCAGGATGGTCTCGATCTCCTGACCTTGTGATCAGCCCGCCTCGGCCTCCCAAAGTGCTGGGATTACAGTCGTGAGCCACCGCGCCCGGCATTTTTTTTTAAACAAGTACGCCAACCTTTTACTCTCCGTTCTTTATCTTGATGGGGGAAAAGGAAAATAAAAGAGCCCATTAAAGTCGCATGGCGTGTCAGTAGGAAGACCGTGCCTCATACTCTGAAGAGCTTGCCCGGGAGAAGGTGACACCCTTTGCACATGCACTAAGGAAAATCATTAGATTTCAGGACAACACACATTTCTTAAATTTACAGCGTGATATTTTAAAAGCTATTTTTATTTTGGAACGACTGCTCAAAATTCTAAGCTCACCTAAACAGTAGGAATAATAATTAAAAGTATTGAGAACTTGCCATATAGCACATGCTTTTCATGTATTTGCTCATTTAATTTTCAACTTAATAAAATAGACACTGTCATAAATCCCATGATTGCAAATGTAAAAACAAGTGCTAGAGGTTCATGAAACCTGTTACAGGTTGTCTAACTGGTAATTTTTGCAGAGCCTGGATTCTGATTCTAGCCCCAGACCCCACGCTTGTATTCACTAGTATTTCTGTGTCCTTGGACATACTGGAGGACAGAGAAGACTTAGTCTCTGACCTTGAGAAGTTTAAACTCTAGAGGAAAAGATTATTCTGCAAAATAATATAATTTATGTCAACACAGGCTGGAAATCATGGTAGGAACTCTGAAGGCATTGAATGTGTGTATTCATTTTTATATCCTTAATGCCAAAGTTTAGCTGGCTCTTAAATGTTTATTGTGTAAAAGATTAAGCAAATAGTAGCAAGCATAAATCAACAGCTGGTAATTTAGAGAGCTCTGTGGTATTTGTAATGCATGTGGGTAAGGATGCCTAGGATTCTGGTGAGAACTTTCAGGTGACTGGTTAGAGTTTGAACAAGTGAAATATAGAGTAAATAAGAGAATTTAATAGAAAACAAAGGCATTCAAATTGAGCCAGTTGTCTTAGGTTCATCTTAATTCCTAACTGTGAAAGAAAATAGGAAGACTATTTCATGTTCCTGTAACCCGGAGAGTGTTAAAAAGAAACAGTGGCTGCAGTGCCTGATATTTTTAGTATAAAGCCAATTGGGATTACCAGCCCTGGGGACTATTGCTGTGATGACACTTTGAGTAAGGACCAAGGTGGGGACTAAAGTGATTGTACTAATAAGGGTCGAAAACATAAATATAGTTACCTAGGAAAAGATGACCACATTTTGGATTCTCTGCATTTTGCAAATACACTCTATTTGAAGGAAAACAAATAGTTTATTTCTTTGTGTGTGCTTCTAGGTGCATATAGCCCTGGAATATATACAGGTACATTCATCTGATTTGATATTGATGATAGCTAAGACTGAAAATATTTATTTTCCTTCCTGTGTTTGAACAAACAGGAGATACGGAAGGTGAAACAGAACAGAAGAAGATCATAAAGAAAAGGGAAAACAAGAAGAGAGATGTGGAGGCTGCAGCAGCCTTGGCAGCAGAGCCATCTCCCCTACCTGGTTCTCCCATAAGAGGCCAGAGGAAGAGTGCTTCGAACTTCTTCAAGGAACTTAGAGAAGAGCGGCATTGTGCTCCTGCTGGGACCCCCACAGGTCCCTCTTCAGAACCAGAGATCCTTGCTGCTGCAGTTTATCCCTCTTCCCTAAAGGACAATAGGGAACAAGTAGAAGTGGTAGAATTTCACAGCAGAAATAAAAAAAGAAAATTGACGCCAGATCATAACAACAGCACAAAGGTAATGAGTTGGTTAGCTTATAGGTACGCGGTGAAACCCCTGGTACTGTAGTATTAGGTGAGTGGCTTTTTAGACTGTGGCAGGAATGCCTGACTATCCTTAGGCCTGCAGATTTGCCAAAAGGACTCACAGGACCCAAGACAGCATATAGCCCTTATCAGTCATGTAGGCCTACAGACTGACCTTAGTTATTCAAGTTCTAAACCTCCAGTGAAAAGCAGGTATTCACCATCAATCACATTGCTAGTATAAACAGTCTGGGAAAACTTGGTACAGCAGTGGTTCAAGACTTCAGGTATGCAAAAACACTCTGATCAGGCAGAATATTCTAATTGCTCAATTCTCAGGAGCCAGCCAACTGCCAGTGGTGAAAATAGGACTTTCTTGAGAATGTGCAGGGTTTGATAAACACAGGCCTGCTGAGTTAACCCTTTCAGCAACTCTTTCTGGCGTTCCTGTTATGTGCTAGCCACAGTTGTAGGCACTGAGATATAGCAGTGAATAAAATATATAGAAATTCTTGCTCTTGAGGAAAAGCAATGCTGGTGGAAAAGCAATTTGATTTTTCTGAGCAGTAATCCTTTTCAGACTGAACTTGTAAATCTGACCCAAAATTCAGTCCTCAAGGGTGGTGTGGTTTCTCCTCCAAATGTTTTTAATGTTTTTTTTTGAGACGGAGTCTTGCTCTGTCATCCAGGCTGGAGTGCAGTGGTGCAATCTTGGCTCATTGCAAGCTCTGCCTCCTGTGTTCACGCCATTCTTCTGCCTCAGCCTCCCAAGTAGCTGGGACTACAGGCGCCCGCCACCACGTCTGCCTAGTTTTTTGTATTTTTAGTAGAGATGGGGTTTCACTGTGTCAGCCAGGATGGTCTTGATCTTCTGACCTCATGATCCACCCACCATGGCCTCCCAAAGTGCTGGGACTACAGGCGTGAGCCACTGTACCCGGCCCCAGATGTTTTTAATTTATTGACAAGCATGTCATAATGGCTTTGACAAATTCATTGCTATTCCATTTCTGTAACCTCCCCCATGTCCTGCAAACCTTTGTCTATCAACAAAAAAGTGAGGATTGTATGTATTAGTTTCTAAGGCCACTCTAACAAATTACCACAAACTTGGTGACTTCAACCAACAGAAATACATTCTCTTATAGTTCTGTAGTCCAGAAGTCCAAAATCAAATTGTTGGCAGGGCCATGCTCCCTCTGAGGGCTCTGGGGGAGAATCCTTTGCCTCTGACCAGAAGGTGGCTCTAAGAGTTTCCTTGGCTTGTGGTGTGTTACATAACTATAATCTCTGCCTCCGTCTTAACATGGCTTTCATCCCTGTGTCCCTGAGTCTCATGTTTCCCTCTGCCTTTCTCTTGGCTTTAGGGCCCACCCTGAATCTGGGATGATCTCCTCTTGAGATGTTTAATTGTGCTATAAAGATCCTTTTCCAAATACGATCATAATCACAGGTTCTGAAGAGGAGTAGGACATGGCCATATGTTTTTAGAGGCACAGTTCTACCCACTACAAAGATAGTTTGGCTTGCATTGTTCTTTATGAATGTGTGAATGTATGTTAGTGTCCAGTGCTTGCCGCATCTTTATGGTTTTAAAAACCATCTGTATAATCTTTTCTAAAATTCAGGTAGCACTTCACGTCAAGCTCACTGGCATCTCTTCCTCAAAGATCCTTAGTGCATTCTGCTTGCTGAGCGTGGTGGCTCACATCAGTGATCCCAGCACTTTGGGAGGCCGAGGCCAGAGGATTGCTTGAGCTCAGGAAGTCGAGGCTGCAGTGGGCTGTGATTGTGTCACTGCACTCCAGCCTGGGTGACAGAGCGAGACTGTCTCAGAAAAAAAAAAAAAAAGATTTTTAGTGAATCTGTAACTGTATCTACCTTTATTTTAGGATTCTCGATAAGCTTCTTAACTCTTATGTTCCAAATACTAAGGCTCTGGTAACTGTTACGTGTGGGTCAAGAAATGGATTTCTTTGGTGTTTGGTGCAACCAGAGCCCCGAAGCTGGCCATATCCCACTACCCCAGTGTATCCTACAAATACTGGTATTTTCTGTATGTGTCATGATGTGAAAAATGTTGGAGAGCACTGCTTTGCAATATAATTCAGCCTTTGAAGACTTAAACTAACATAAAGCATTTAGGCACCCTTTCTTGTTTCTTCAAGTGTCTCAGACTTCAGTTTCCTCTTATGTTCCCTCATGTTCTTTCTGGAATGGCAAGTTTTTTTTTTAATAGAAAGGACAGAAGAGTTGGGATTGAATGAGTCTGCATTTCCCTGTTGCTTAATAATAGAACATCCATGGCAGTCTGTCAGATTGTCTTTTGCTTCCTGTTCCAAGCGAGCCATTGTGCATTCAAGTTGGCTTTTCTCAGGAGCCTCAGCTCACTCTACATTTTGAACTTCCTGACCTTAATGAAATTTTTCATTTGTCATTGTTGCTGTGCCCTTTCTTCTTCTTCTTTATTTTTTTTAAATGTGTCCTTTGAAATGTGAGTGTATCTGGTTAAGGAGATAGAATGTGGACACATTAAAAACACATACACCCGTAAAACGACCTCAGAATGTTGCCATTGCAGCGTGGAAATAAATACACGTGAATATAATGCTAGTTCTTACAGCATATTCTGGGTATGCTAAGTAAAAGAGTAGTCAGCCAGCTGGTGCTAATTGGAATACACCATCTGTGCTGAGTTTATGTAACATGGGAAAGTATAGTTGTGCCCTTGTTCTCTAAAAACTTCTAAGCCATTGCAGGGCAGTTAAACAGACATGGGTGGCAAAAATATATGATGGTTAATGATAACCTCCATGACCAATCGTAGCATCAATTGGTCATTTTTAGAGAATGCTTGAGAAAGGAAGAAGGGGATGGTGCGTTGGACAACAATCCAGCTAGCCCTGCCTAGACCCAGGAAATGACCTTATTTTTCCAGAACTTGTGCTATAAATTCTATGATTAAGCTGCCTTGTGCATTGAAGCAGGTTTTCATGGGTTTATCTGGGAACTTGGCCACCATTTATATATATATATTTTTATGTTTAGAGACAAGGTGTCACTCTGTCACTTCTGCTGGAGTGCAGTAGTGTGATCATAGCTCACTGCAGCCTCCAATTCCTGGGCTCAAGCCGTCCTCCTGCCTCAGCCTCCCAAGTGGCTAAGACTATAGGGCACACCACTATGCCTGGCTCATTTTAAAATTTTTTGTAGAGTTTGGGTCTTGTTTTGTTGCCCAGGCTTGGTCTTGAACCACTGGTCTCAAGAAGTCCTTTTGCCTCGGCCTCCCAAAGCACTGGGATTACAGGTTTGAGAGCCACTGTGCCCAGCCATCATGTCCCTTTTTTTTTTTGAGATGGAGTATTGCTCTGTCACCAGGCTGGAGTGCAGTGGCCTGATCTCAGCTCACTACGACCTCTGCCTCCTGGGTTCAAGCGATTCTCCTCCCTCAGCCTCCTGAGTAGCTGGGACTACAGATGCACACCACCATGCCCAGCTAATTTTTGTATTTTTAGTAGAGACAGGGTTTCACCATGTTGGCCAGGATGGTCTCGATCTCAACCTCATGATCTGCCCTTCTCGACCTCCCAAAGTGCTGGGATTACAGGCGTGAGCCACTGCGTCCGGCCCATGTCCCATTTTTAATGTAGTGACTATACCAGTAATTTGACGGGAAATAGTAAGAGATCACATATTCATTCCTCCACTTATTCCAGCAATCACTGGGTACCTGCTCTCTGCAGATCTTGCAGATGGAGCAGTGAAGAAGGTAATAGTGCTTTGCCTTTATGGAGTATACTATACAATCTACTTCGGAGTCGAGCAATATCATATAATTAGAAAGAATTATAAACAAATAGGTTTGTGGAGTACCATGCAGAACCTAGTCTAGATATAGTGCTCAGGGAGTTCTCTCAGGAGGCAGCATTCAGGCTAATGCTGTATTAAATGGTGCTGGTGAATGGGACAGAGAAGAGCGAGCCAAGGAGGGGAAAACAGCCTTGCTAACACTGTGGGGTGTGAAGAGGCCTGGCATGTTCAAGGAGCTGGAAGAAGTCTAGCAGGACTAGGACAGAGGGGAGAATGGTTGGTGCTGATACAAGAGAGACAGGCTGAGACCAGCTCTTGCCGGGTCTCATAGGCAGTAGTGAGCCTTGGGACTTTAGTCTTCAGTACATGAGAAGCCACCAAAGAATTTCATGCAAGAGCATGAGGTGATCTGATTTACATTTTAAAACGATCACTGTAGCTCCTATATGGTAAATGGATTATAAGGGAGCAATAGCAGGAGGCATGAGGAGACTGATTTAGGGGTTTGTTGCAGTGGTCCAGGTTCAAACAGCATGGCCTGGACTAATGATCTCAAAAAAATGAATGGGGAAACCTACTCTTTCATAGGTGCAAGACTGTCTGTAAGGAAGAAAATTCTTACGCTTTAAGCAATGGAAGTGTCAGATGTAGCTTAACATGCCTGTGTGTTGCTCAGCCCTTAGGGCTGTGTCGCTGCCATTTCTCCATAGCTAACATTGGGCTGTTTGAACGTGAATCATTCACTGGCCCTGTTTCAGGAACCTTAGCCTCCTTTGTGGCCTTAGATAAGAAAGAGATAAGAAACACATAACAGAATAGTGTTCTGTAGATCAGAAGGGACCTTTGCATCCTGAGACTGAGGTACATGGAGGCTGCCCCTGAGCATATAGCGAATTGCTAATACTTACTGGGGGTGTACTGAGAGTGTTTATTCATTAACTCATTTATGAGGGGTGTACTGAGAGTGTTTATTCATTAACTCATTTATGGCCTCAAGCCTCACAATTCCTGGGACCTGTCTTCATTTCACAGAGGAGCTTGAGACTTCCAAGAGGTTAAGTTACTTGCCTGTAGTTAAACATTAACCTCACAGCCCCATATCTACAATTCCGAACACCCAGAGCTCTGAAACCACAATTTGATTGATCCTTTTTCTTTTAAGATTGGTGCAAATTTATTTGACAGAAAACCTGACAAAGCTTTTAAAATCATTTTTGTTCGGCCGGGCACGGTGGCTCATGCCTGTAATCCCAGCACTTTGGGAGGCTGAGGCAGGTGGATCAGAAGGTCAGGAGTTCAAGACTAGCCTGGCCAATATGGTGAAACCCTGTCTCTACTAAAAATACAAAAATTAACTGGGCATGGTGGCGGGCGCCTGTAGTCCCAGCTACTTGGGAGGCTGAGGCAGGAGAATCGCTTGAACCCAGTAGTCGGAGGTTGCATTGAGCCGAGATCATGCCACTACACTCCAGTCTGGGCAACAGAGTAAGACTCCCTCTCAAAAAAAAAAATTTTTTTTTGTTTGTCTCATTTGGTATGAATATTCATTGATATTGCCACAGAAATACTAATGTGTTTAATTATGAGTTACTGCCTTGGACCCTACTGAAAGTGGTCTGTAATATTCAGTATGTTCAGTTTTGCCTTTTTAAAATGTAAAGACTTCTGAATTTTAAAGCTGGAACCTGATCCCAAGGATGCCAAATAAAGGATTATGGAACTGAAGTAAGTGTCAAAGGTCGGGTTCAGACCCCAGGCGTTCTGGCTTCAACACTGTGTACTTAACTGCTATACTAGAGAGAGCATAGGTGAGGTTAGGCTCTGCTCTTTGTCTTTTGAGTGACACAAGTACACTGCCTCTGAGCCATAACGAGACATAGAGACATTTCTCACAAGTTATCATCTGATAGCTTTGACCGTTCCCCAAATTCTTGCAGCTCCCATACTTCCCCGCAATATGGATGTAGCCCACTGCACAGTGCTCCACCTGGAAATCCTTCATGCTCCAGTGCCGCTTATTACTTTTACGCCAGACTTCCTGTTCCTGAGTAGAGCAGTGTCAGATGGGTGTTAGGAAGAAAATAATCTAGCTGAAGTAATTTAGACTCATCAAGGTATGAACAAACTTCTTAATATTCATACAGCTGCCTGCATTTTTAAAAGAGCGTTTGTTTACCGAGCTGCTCTTTCTCTAACTGGAGACAGGTTGGTTGGACTCTTCAACTAATAGACTTAAAAAAAAAAAAAAAAAGGAAATCACAGCCGCGTAAGAGAAAATACCTAAATCATCCCATAGACAGGTTCGCCGAGTCTTGTGGTCTGCCTGCCTTCATCTCTCACTTTTCTTCCAAACAGTTCTTTCTTTTTCTAGCTTTTCCTCCTTCTTCCCTGCCCAACATATAAGTTCTCAAAATCTCCATACATATCCCTCTCCTTGTATGGGATAGTAAGGCTAGATTAGTTGGGATAGGTTAGACGTAATCCCTACGTCCCAGTGGTTTAAAAGACAAAAGTTAATTTTTCTCATGTTACATGGCCATTGGAATTTGCAGAGGCAGGTCTCCTGTGCCACACCATCCTCATCTAGGGACCCAGGATGATGGGGTGCCACCATCTGGAGGGTTGTTAGTTGCTTTAATGAAGGAAAGGGGAGTTAATGAAGGGCTCTTAAGGGTTTCACGTGGAAGTAGGCACATACCCCCTCTGCTCGTGTTTCTTTGGCCAGGGAAAGCCACCTGGGCATTCCTAGCATCAAGCAGACAGGGAAGCGTGAGTCGCCTGTGTGCCTGGAAGTAGAGGAGGACCCAGTATTGCCTATGGGCAGTAATGCCTCCTACCGCAGAGAATATGGGGGGAAAGAAAACCGAGGAGACCACTGATGGTTTCTCAGTCAGGTCATGTATTATGAATAATGTGCTGAAGTGATTCTCAAGCTATGAATAAAAATAAAAATTAGGTAGTGGTGGGTCGTGCTAATAGGGACTCAGCATCTGTGAAATAATGAGCCAAGAATTTTTTTCCCCAAAAGTTTGTGTTTGATACATGCACAGATCTAGACCTCAGACCCTTTCTCAAAAAGCCATCAATAGCTACAAAACTAAGATGTTTCTGGTGAACTGTTTAACGAGGGATGAGGACACCGAGGTATCTGTGTCTGTGCCAGAGCTACCACCAAGGGGCTCTTGGTCTAGTCGGCCCTTCAGCCCTGGTGTCCCCACGGCCAAGGTGCAGGGGATTAGGTATTCTCTGTGGCTGCTGATGGGGACAGCAGGGACTAGGAGAGGCCTGACATTGCTCCTCTCTTTTGTAGGCCAGTCTCTCTCCAGGGCCGAGGGGTTTCAACCTCATAGTAGCTGTCATACAGTTGGCCAAGAATTTTATTACTGTGCTGAAATCCTCTTTAAATTGCTCCATTCTCATGCTAATCTCTAGTAACAAATCAGCCAAAACCATCTATGACATCTCCAGTATTGCTAGAAATTTGACGTGTCTAGCACCACTGCACTCCAGCCTGGCAACAGAGTGAGACCCCATCTCAAAAAAAAAAAAAAAGATAAAAAAGAAGTGGAAATGTTCAACTTAGAAAGTTGATTTAGCCATTACTTCAGTGACGCAGGTAGGAGGAAAGAGAGGAATTACTTAAATGTTTAGAAAAGGTGGTAAATACCTTAGGGGATCTTGGAGATCTGGGAACAGTATACAGGGTTTTGTTTGATTTTTTAGGGCTTAAATATGGTCGTAGTAAATAGATTGGATGTGCATGGCAGTGGAAAAGATATCATAACTTGAAAGTAAATGTGGAATTTTTTCCAGTCATGGAATAGGAAGAAGACTCTTTCTGGGGTAGATACATTGGAAGTGGCTCACACAGAGTCCTCCATGCTATGCCTGTGGTATTACTTAAGGCACTTGATGCTGTCAGCCAAGTGGAGACAGGTTTGGAGAAAATCTTAAGCCAGGAAGGAAGATGAAGTAAATGGAAAGTGCGTCTGTTGTGATTAATAGCACAGAGCTAGGCCATACTCCTGGACCCTGACAGTGGTCCTCTGCTGTCCCGTCCTCTGTTACCATCAGCACCCCAATCCTGTGGAGAGCCAGTCAGTGTCCGGTGTGACAGTGGATGCCTGTGATGCTGCTGACGGTATAGTCAGTAGATCCGTTAGGAATAAGAGCATTGGGTAAGCCTTGCTGTATTTTGGACCCTGTGCCACACACTTACTACACTTTATCCTGTTTTATCATAATAACCCCCCTGTGAATTAAGTGCAGAGGTCCTCGTGATCTGAAGAGTCATTTCATAGGGAGACAGGAGCCATCGTCTATGAAAACTTGCAGTGACTGACTGTCCAAACCCACACACCTTAAATACAGTGTTGGAGGCTAGGGTGGGGGATGAGGAACCAGGCTAAGTGGAAGCACAGCTCCTGGAGAAGGAGAGAGCGAGTGGACTCCACTGTGGCTGCCTCGTGGACTGTGTAGTTGCAGGGTGGACTGCCACCATTGGTGGACAATGGCACATGGTGCCGTTGTGATAGGCACCTCTTGGCAGGTAGGGCAGGGGACAGGTTGTTATAAAGAGTCACGTATTTTGGGGGCATTTGCAGCAGCATCATTTTCTATTAGGAATTATAAACCAAATCTCCACCATGCTAGGAATCTGATAATCCTGAAAGAACTGTTTAGCCCATTACTCTAGTGACCAGATGGGAGGGAAGAAAGAAATAATTACTTGAATATAGCAGTTTTACTCTGTAAATTTTACCCTCTAAAATTCCTGCTCATAGGCTTCCTTTCCTAAACCCTCCCAGCAAGCAGCAAGCAGCAAGCAGAATTTTCTGTATGTGATATGTGAGATTTAGGCATTGCTCTCTTACCAGCTTTCCTTTTTTTCTCAGTTTCTCATCATTACTTTTATAAGCTTTGAGACCCTAAAAAGTATTGTCTTTATTTTTCTTCTGTTAGTTGTTAATTAGGATTTTGAGCAACATGCTTGTATTACTTTTGACATTTAGCCATCTGGGCCAGTTTCAAGGTTTCTTTCTGTTTTCCAATTTTTAAATTGTGGTGAAATACACATGAATGTAAAATTGACCATTTTAACCTTTTTTTTTTTTTTTTTTTTTCCGAGATGATGTCTCACTCTGTCGCCCAGGCTGGAGTGCAGAGGCGATCTCGGCTCACTGCAAGCTCCGCCTCCCGGGTTCATGCCATTCTCCTGTCTCAGCCTCCCGAGTAGCTGGGACTACAGACGCCTGACACCTCGCCCGGCTAATTTTTTGTACCTCTCGTAGAGATGGGGTTTCACTGTGTTAGCCAAGATGGTCTCGATCTCCTGACCTCATGATCCACCTGCCTCAGCCTCCCAAAGTACTGGGATTACAGGCATGAGCCACCGCACCCGACCCATTTTAACCATTTTTAAGTGTGCAGTTCAGTAGTGTTAAGCTCATTCACAGTGTTGTGCTGCCCTCATTACCATCCATCTTTAGAACCCTTCTCAGCTTGCCAAACTGATGCTGATGTTCTATACCCATTAAACACCAACTCCCCATTCCCTCCCCCCGGCCCCTGGCGGCAGCCATTCTAACTTCTGTCTGTGTGAATTTGACTCCTCTGGGTATTTCATGAAATGGAATCATGCACATACCCTTCTGTGACTGGCTTATTTCACTTCGCATCATGTCTTCAAGGTTCATCCATGTTGTAGCATGGGTTAAGAGTTCCTTCTTTTTTCAGGCTGTGGAATATTCCAGCATGTGTATATGCCACGTTCAAAAATATCTGTTCGTCTGTTGGTGGACATTTGAGTTGCTTCTGCATTCATTATGAATAATGCTGCTACGAATATAGGTGTACAAATATCTCTCCAGGTTCTTTTGGGTATATGCCCAGAAGAGGAATCGTCAGATCATATAATTCTATTTTTTAATTTTTGAGGAACCATGATAATTGTTTTCCCCAATGCCTATACCACGTGGTAAAACATTCCCACCAATACAGGACATGGGTTCTAGTTTCTCTACATCCTTGCCAACACTTGTTATTTTCTGGTTTTTTGATAGTAGCCAGTCTAGTGGGTGTGAGAGAGTCACTTTCAGGTTCCTTAAAACATTACTCTTTTGGTGATAGATACTATAATGATATAGTAACAGATAATCTAAATAAGAATTTTTTTCTCTCAGCAGACTGAATCTGGTGTTTTGGAGAGAGATGTGGATATACAAGAATTTAACCTAGAAAAGGTATGTACTTTGAGATTGTTAAATTATTGATAATTAACTTTACTTACAATATTTGTTTGTAAATGTATGTTTGTATTAAATTTATTATAAGTTTATAACATGACATGCAAACTGTGTAGTATAAATGTTAGCTATTATAAAAATCAACAGTTTTTTGTTTTGGAGATAGAGTTTCACTCTTGTTGCTCAGGCTTGAGTGCAATGGCGCCATCTCGGCTCACTGCAACCTGCACCTCCTGGGTTCAAGTGATTCTTCTGCCTTAGCCTCCTGAGCAGTTGGGATTACAGGTGCCTGCCACCACACCCAGCTAAGTTTTTGCATTTTTAGTAGAGATGGGATTTCCCCATGTTAGTCGACCTCAGGTGATAAACCCGCCTCGGCCTCCCAAAGTGCTGGGATTACAGGCATGAGCCACTGCACCTGGCCAAAATTAACAGTTTTATAATATCTAAAAATTATTTTACATGTCTAAAAGTTGGGAAAATGGTTAAGCAAATCATACTGCATTCCCCCCCTTTTTTTTTTTTGAGACAGTCTCCCTCTGTCACCCAGGCTGTAGTGCAGTGGTAGGATCTTGGCTCACTGCAGCCTCTGGCTCCTGGGTTCAAGTGATCCTCCCACTTCAGCCTCCCGAGTAGCTGGGATTACAGGCATGTGCCACCACACCCAGCTAATTTTTGTATTTTTAATAGAGGTGGGGTTTCACCATGTTGGCCAAGCTGGTCTTGAACTCCTGACCTCAAGTGATCCACCTGGCTCGTCCTCCCAAAGTGCTGGGATGACAGGCGTGAGCCACCACGCCCGGTCTGCACTCACTTGATTGAGTATTATATACTCATTTAATACATGATGGTTTTGTGACTACAGTGCCACTGATGCAATGCTAAGTATGGGGATATGTATATTCTGTGGTTGTAATGTTTTAAAAAGCACGTAAGAAAAAAGACGGGAAGAAGTAATCCGACAACTAAGAGTGGGTATTGCTGACGTTTTCTCTTCCTTCTAAAACGATGGATCTGTGTTTGAAGCTGCTGTGATAAATGGTTTCTAAGTGTGAGTGTGTGTGTTTGGAGAGGTGTTTTTCAGTTGAAATTATTGCCTTTATGGACAATGGCTTCTTTTAGAGAGCATCTTAAAGCTCTTAACTACAGAGCTCTGCATTGAATCCTGGCTCTGTTATTACTTTGTGCAGAGATAATTCTTTGTATCAGCTATTCAAATTGCACATGGGAGAGGGCCAGGCACGGTGGCTCATGCTTGTAACCCGCACTGTTGGAGGAGGCGAGGCGGGTGGAATCACGAGGTCAGGAGATTAGAGACCATCCTGGCTAACACCGGTTATGATTGAAACCCGTCCTTTTACTAAAAAATTACAAAAAATTTGCGCGCATCGTGGCGGGCGCTCTGTAGTCCCAGCTTCCTAAATCGCGAGCTGAGGCCAGGAGAATGGCCATGAACCCTGGAGGTGGAGTCGTGCCCCATGTGAGCCGAGATCATGTCCACTGCACTCCAGCCTGGGGGCTGACAGAGCGCAGCTACCGTCCAGGAAAAAAAAAAAAACAAAAAAAAAAAAAAAAACACATGGGAGAGGGCCAGGCACGGTGGTTCACACCTGTAATCCCAGCACTTTGGGAGGCTGAGGTGGGAGGATCACTTGAGCCTAGAAGTTCAAGGCCAGTCTGGGCAACATGGTGAGACCTCTTCTCTACAAAACTTGTTAAGAATTAGCTGGGTGTGGTGGTGCGTGCCTGTAGTCCTAGCTACTCGGGAAATCATGCCTAGGAGGTCAAGGCTGCAGGGAGACATGTGAGACATGATCACGCCTCTTTTTAACTGTACTCCATCTTGTGGGGGTAACAGAGCAAGACCCTGTCTCCAAGGAAAAAAATGGGAGAAAGATGTTGTGAGAGATGGTATATGATAGGAGAGCCTCCATAGAGCTCCTTTGACCACACAACAGTGGAGTTATTATTCCTATGTGCTGTTATTGCAGAGCAGTGAATCTGAAATGCATTACTTCTGGCAATGTGTTTTTTTCTTGGGAGTTGTTGGAACACACTTGCGTCTGATTGTGCTTTGTGTCCGCAGGCTCGTTTAGAAGTGCACCGCTTTGGGATCACTGGTTATGGAAAAGGAAAGGAGAGAATCCTGGAACAGGAACGTGCCATTATGTTGGGCGCTAAGGTGAGGGGCTGCTGCTACCTTTCATCACCAGACAACATGCCAAAAAAGCAAGAGCAAGGAAAGCCAAGAGCAAGTCAGGGCAAGGGACACTGGCACATTTTTGCGGAATAAAATATGATGGTTTGTTTCCTTGTTCTTTCATGACAGCCTCCTAAGAAGAGTTATGTGAATTACAAGGTTTTACAGGAGCAAATTAAAGAAAAAAAGGCAGCAAAGGAAGAAGAAAAGAGACTGGTAGGTGTGATGGTCTGTCCTTTATTCAGCTAGAATGGGAAGATGGATGCTCTTTGACACAGTGGAATGCCGGAAGCCGCTGCTTGGAGAGCAATGAAGGCACCAGAGTTAAAGGATCCCATGCTCTCCACTTCTTCAAGTTAGCTCTGTTTAGTAATACCAGCCAAGTAATCTGGCATACTTACTTGCAAGATTTGCTTTGAAATAGCAAACTCCTTGTCTTAGTCCGTTTGTGTTGCTGTAAAGGAATGCCTGATGCTGGGTAATTTATAAAGAAAAGAGGCTGATTTGGAGCATAGTTCTGCAGACTGCACAGGAAGCATAGCACTGGCATCTGCTTGGCTTCCGGTGAGAGTCTGAAGCTGCTTCCACTCATGAGGGAAGGCAGAGGGAAGCCCATGTGTACAGAGATCACATGGCAAGAGCGAGACGTGAAAGAGCGAAGCAGCAGCGTGGAGAGGTGCTGGGCTCTTTTTAACAAACAGCTCTCATGGGAAATGGGAAGTAACCGAGGGAGAACTCGCTCATTAGCATGAGGACAGCACTAAGCCATTCATGAAGGATCCGTTGCCATGACCCAAACACCTCCCACTAGGTCCCGTCTCTAATGTTGGGATCAAATTTCAACCTGAGGTTTGGAGGGTCAAATATCCAAACTATAGCAATCCTGTTCCAATAATGCAGGCTACTTTGATCTTTCTTCTATACTTAGTTTTTTTTGTTGTTGTTTTGTGTGGTTTTTTTTTTTTTTTGCATTTTACATTGTATAACCTTGTATACAACACAAGGGCCTATGAAAAACCACAAGGGGAATAGATGTTACGCTTTCTACCTTTCACCTAAAATGGAAGATTTGAGCTTTCAGTGTAAGGCTATTAGTCTTACCTGGAATAGCCATTCACATTTTTTCTTTTTCTTTGTAACTGAGACGGGGTCTTGCTGTGTTACCCAGGCTGGTCTTGAATTCCTGGGATCAAGTGATCCTCCTGCCTTGGCTTCCTGGAGTGCTAGGGCTATAGGCATGAGCCACCACGCCAGGCCCAGCCTTTCACATTCTTGAACGGGTTTTAGGGTAAAACTTTGAGACTGTTATGTTTAATATGCCCACTTGAAAGAAATATTAAAAATGGTATCTCAGTGACCTGGTCACAAACCTCTTGCCTTTGTTTGAATCCCATTATTCATTACTGATGTATATATGATCTTAAATTCTGAAATCAGGCCCAAGAAACAGATATTTTCAAGAGAAAGAAGAGGAAAGGACAGGAGGACAGGTGAGTGATTTTATCAGGCCCTGGGGTTGAACAATCTGGATGAACCTACTGATTAGTTCTGAAAAGGATGCCTTGAATGTATGTGGTGTTGCTAGCCCATTAGAGTGCTTCACTCTCTCTCATTTATCCTCATCAAAGTAGGATTTAGTAAATTGTGCAAGATCAAACAACTGCCTGAGAACTGAATTAGGAAGTTTCTCCAATCTCCCACTTTTCACCGACACTCCAAGTGACTAGTGGAAAAGCTGCGTATTACATTTCCAAGAAAAGACTTCTGTTCTAATAGTGCTGCTACAGCAGCATAGTCTGGGTCTGTATTGCCTGCTCTTTGACATACCACGTAAGATAGAGCACCGTAATTATGAATAAGGGATGTTGACTTCGTTGCTTTATACTTGTTTCTTAGCTTTTGTTCAAGTGCCTTTTTCTCTCTCTTTGAGTTTCTGTTTCAGAACGGACTCTTTTTGTCTTAGCCTGTTTTCTTTGGCTCCTAGTGCACTTGTATGTGCTGTAAAATAGTCATTTGTTCTGGCCACCGATCTCTATCTGTTGAATGCCTCTTTGTGCCAGGCATGTGGGTGCCTTAGGTGTTGGTGTACAGCTGTAATCACACTAAAGATATCCCTGCCCTTGGGGAGCTTCACTGTAGGGAGAGAAACACCCCAAAACATACACATGGATAAGTAAGATGATATCAGGTGCTGGCAAGTATTGTAGAGAAGCTGAAAGAGAGCATTGTGAAAGAAAACCACAGGGAGGGGGTGAGCTGGGAAATTAGTCTGAGGAGGTGACATCGGAGCTGAGAACTGAACAAAGAAGAAGGGCAGCCTGGAAAGGTCTGGTAGCAGAACATTCCTCTCAGAAGAAACCAGTGCGAGGGCCCCGAGGCAGGAAGGCAGTGGCATGTTTCAGGGACCACAGGAAGGCGTAGTGGGGTAGGGGGTGTGCGTGGCAGGCAACCAGGAATTTGCAGGCCAGACTGCAGTGGCCTGGTTGGTGGTACTGCGATGCTTTTTGGTAAGTTTAAGACTATTTATAGTACCTTTCTCTCACTTTAAATGTAGGAAATCCAAAAAGAAGAAGTCCGCTCCCAGTATTTTGTCAAATGGACGGATTGGACAGGTTGGAAAATTCAAAAATGGAACACTGATTCTGAGCCCAGTTGATATCAAGAAAATAAATTCTTCCAGAGTGGCCAAATGAAGTCCTTTATCAGATAAAACGAGGATGGGAACAACTGAGTCAACTGCAGTGGCCCTGGACCCTGTGTGACTCTAGAGAGATCATTCTTACCACACATTTCACAGACTGCTTTTTCATTTTAGAAAAAAAGTCAGACAGAAGTAACATCTCTAGCTGCTGAAGTGTCTGTTTCATGGTGCTGAATGCGTTAGGCCCAGTGCAGCATGAATGTGAAGTGAACTCACTGAAAAGTTTTTTAATGTTCTCCAGCAGACTTCACTCCTGTTTCATGTTCACTGGTATTTGGTGCATTTGCCTGGAATACAATTTTTTATAACTTTACTGTTTTGTAAATGCTAGTAGTTTATATTAAATTGCCTTATAATATTTTTAATGATTTAATGTTACAATATCATGAAATAACCAAGAATCTGATAATTTATCAGTTTTGTGGAAAAGCAGTTTTAATTTTTAGCCTACCATGTGTATAAAATCTACTTGGGAAGAAGTTACATAAGTAAAATACGTTTGTAGTATATGTGTCTGTGACTGTTAAATAATGGATGGTTTTAACACACAGTTTTGTGCCCACGTTCAAGTGAATGTTACTTCTATCAGAGTCTTCATCACCTTTGCAGCCATATGTATGTTTTTAATGATATTGGCCTTGCTTAAAGCTTGTAGCACATTAAAAAAAAGTCTTCGATGATGGTGACAATTTGGGCTTTTAAAATTTTGTTTTTTCAATTTTTTTTTTTTTTTTTTTGAGACGGAGTCTTGCTCTGTCGCCCAGACTGGAGTGCAGTGTCGCGATCTGGACTCACTGCAAGCTCCGCCTCCTGGGTTCAAGCAGTTCTCTTGCCTCAGCCTCCCGAGTAGCTGGGACAACAGGCACACGCTGCCATGCCCAGCTAATTTTTTGTATTTTAGTAGAGACGGCGTTTCACCATGTTGCCCAGGCTGGTCTGAACTCCTGAGCTCAGGCAATCTGCCTGCCTCAGCCTCCCAAAGTGCTGGGATTACAGACTGTTTTTTCAATTTTTTAGAGACAAGGCCTTGATCTGTCACTGAGGCTGCAGTGCCCCAGCATGATCATAACTCACTGTGGCCTTGAACTCTTGGGCTCTTGCCTCAGCCTCCTGAGTAGTTGGTACTAAAGGCATGTGCCACCACACCCAGCTGATTTAAAAGATGTTTTGTAGGCCAGGCCTGGTGGCTCATGCCTGTAATCCCAGCACTTTGGGAGGCTGAGGCTGGCAGATCATGAGGTCAGGAGATCGAGCCCATCCTGGCTAACATGGTGAAACTCCATCTCTACTAAAAAATACAAAAAAATTAGCCCCGCGTGGTGGCGGGTGCCTGTAGTTCCAGCTACTCGGGAGGCTGAGGCAAGAGAATGACATGAACCCGGGAGGCAGAGCTTGCAGTGAGCCGAGATCCGGCCACTGCACTCCAGCCTGAGCAACAGCGAGACTCCGTCTCAAAAAAAAAAAAAAAAAAAAAAAAAAGTTTTGTAGGGACTGCATCTTGCCATATTGCTTAGGCTGGTCTTAAACTCCTGGGCTTAAGCTGTCCTCCTGCCTCGGCCTCTCAAAGTGCTGGGATTATAGGCATGAGCCACTGTGCCTGGCTGGCTTTTTTTTTTTTTTCTTTAATTGCCAAAAAATTTTGATCCTAGCCTAGTGAATGATAATGTTTTGGTCCAAAAATCAGGTATAAATGGCTCACTTTGTTATGGGACTTTATGTTGTCTCTGAAGACACTGACAAATGAGGAACTTGCAAAATGTTTGGAACAATGCCAGCAAAACTGGAATGAGTGGTTTGTTTTCCAGGTTTATTTTGAAAGGCATTATTCATTAGGATATATATTTTGGCTGTAAGAATTTTAAAAAGGTGTAGAAGATCTCAAACATGACAAAAAACACTAGGAAAAATCTCAGGAGCTGGAAATGACCCATGAGAATGGCTCCTAGATTGGTTTAACTCCTCATCTTCAGTGTTGGAGATGAAGGGAGACCTAATTCTCATGAGCCATCATGGCTCAGACAACTGAGCACTTGGCCTGACTGTGGACCACAGTCCCAGGGTAGTCCATTTTGGAATAGCATACAAATTCCAGGTGTAAATTACTAAGCTTGTTTTTATTTTCACTTAAAACATTTTTTTTTTTTTTTTTTTTTGGAGACAAGATGGTCTTAATATGTTGCCCAGGCTGGACTTGAACTCCTGGGCTCAAGTGATCCTCCTGCCTCAGCCTCCCGAGTAGCTAGGACTACAGGCACAAGCCACCATGTCTGGCTACTTTTTAATTTGCCCGTAAATATTTAAGGAACAGGTTTTTGACCACTGGGTGCTCTGGAAACACTTAGAGGTTTAGGGGCTAAAAGCATAAACCATACCTGTACTTTAAGGACTGAAGATCAAGTTTCAGGCCATGCTCTTATTTCCATTTGATAAGGCTTCCCCTAGCAAGGTCAGCAGCAGAGAAAAGTGACAATGAAAAGGGCATCCAAAGGAAGACAGGGCCACGACCAAGATTCTCGCAGTAGCCAGCCAGGGGAGGGATCAGGGTCTCAGCATCCAGGGCAAACATGCACTCTCTGCCTCCTTTATGCTATCATCTTCCCTTGGGTGGGGTTGCTTCCCAGCCATACATGCATCTGCATGGCTCAGTTCAACGTGCTCTCTGGGGCACATTACATTAGCACGGTGGCTGGCCAGGATTGCGTGAGGTGAAGGGGCTGAACAGGGACGTCTCCAGAACCTTAGTCTTAGGACGAGCTGAATTTGCCAGGACTTGGCTACAGAGCCCAATTCCTCTGCTGACAAAGTAGAAGAGCATCATTACAGTAACTGTGGAAACTCTTACCTTAATCATTTATTGCCTCGTTTGGACCAATGGTGAAAGGAAGCATTAGATTGTTATCAGCCTAAGGGGAAAAAAAGCAAAGTTCCACTCCATATCAGCACCTCTTACACCCTCCCAGCACTGCCCACCTACTTCGCCCACCAGCTGGTGGCCTGGCTGCTCCCAACATTGCAATTGCACTGTTACCATTTGCTGGGTTTTCTCAGCTAGGATGACTGCTCCCCTTCTCTCCGATGGATGACCTCAGAGTCCACCCAACTTTGTACAACAGCAGGTCTGACAGGACCAGGCCCATGATGGAACTTCTGGCCACAGGGTCACTTGGCATCAGGTGTGAACATTCTATGTTCCAAACCTGTCTATCCTTCAAGCTCAGGCTCCAGTCCTCAGGAGGACTCAGACATCCCTTACTGAGCACCAATGACAAATCAGAGGTGGTGCTGGGGCGAGGAGATGCTCATCCCTAGTGTGTGTGTTAACGTGGACGTACATAAAAGGGACCTGGTAGCACTGAAGCCAACTGAGCTTATCTGAGAGTATGGACAGACTTCCTGAAGCAGAGCTCAGAGCTGAGTCTTGAAAGTCTGACTGGCTCACTGGTTTATGCACTCAGGCCCTGGACTGGGCCCCGCAAGCTGGGGTGGGGGTGGGGCCCACGCTGACTTTGCTGTCTGAGTGAGAATAGAACAGAACTGCCATCCAGGCTGGGCTTGTGCTGGTCCAGGAGTGAAACAGACTTTTCCCGCTCTGCCAGCTGATCCCAGGTGTGGACCGAGGGAGGAGCGGCACACAGAGTGGGATGTCACAGGCATCCAGGTTTTGGCCACACAGTCTGCAGTGCTTGATCCTGTAGGTCCGTGGATGGCCTCAGGGCCCACCCAACTTTGCACGACGGCAGGTCTGACAGAGTCTGGCCATGGTGGGATTTCTGCAAGGATTGTGACTTCCTAAAGTCCTAGGCTCAATACCCAGGCTCCAGCTAGTGCACCTCCCTCCACAATCCTCCTGCTGATCTCAAATGTGACTCTGGTCATGCCACTGTCCTCCTGCAGCAGTCCCTCGCTCCCCATCACACACAGTCAGATTCCTTAAAATGACTTCAAAAGCCTTCACAACCTGACCGTGGCGCTCCTTCCATCCTGAACTATGTATTTTTCGTTTCCTAAACCTGCCCGGTCCTCTGCCCTCTTCCGCACACACTGCTCCCTCTGATGCGGGCCCCACCTGTGTCAGCAGCGCTCTTCTATTCTCACTCAGAGAGATCCAGCTTCTGCTGCTGCCAGAATGTGCAAACTGCCCACGACAGAGGCCAGCGCTGAGTCCCTGAAGAGGGACCATCCCGAGGAGACCACGTGGGCTACATCAGAGCTTTGCTAGCCTGGAAGATGATAGGAGGAAATACCTATTCCTGTCAAAGGTTTTCTTTTCCTGCCCACAGGGCCTGACTAGCTCCAGTAGCCTAAGGGCATACAGAGTGTTTGCTTGTCACCTGGCAGCAGGTTCCACAGGACAACACTGCTTCCAACCAAGGGACCTATTTGGCAGCTAAGGAGGTGCAAGATCAGGTGCGTGTTCCAGGGCCCATGATCCTAAACTGCTGGTCTGGTGGAATGAGGGGGAGGCCCGGTGCAGGTGCAGCTGAGGCGCCATCTCAGAGGCGCCTGTGAGGAGGAGGTGGCGTCTGCCAGAATGCAGCTTATGCCTTAAATCACCCTAAGCACAGCCATTACACTTAGAAGGTGCTGTGTCCCCATGAAATGACTGACTCCCAAGGACCCACTTGGGAAACTTGGGATTCCTGTTCCCACAATTCTTGGTTCTGTGGACTTAGAGACGCTGTTTCCCAAAGAGGGGAGCAGGGGACACGGCATTCCACGGAATCATTAGCTATGGTTGTTGTCTGGGCAAGAAGAGCCAGCACCTTGCGGGGCTGACTGACCAGGACTCTCCAGAGGAAGCAAGGCTGCTGTCACACAGAGAGGCCAGGAGGAGCCTGTCTGCATCCTGGTCATCCACTCAGGCATCTCTGGACACTGACTGTATCCGATTTTGATAGTAACTAGACAAGCGCAGCAATCCTGAAGTGAGACGGGCCCCGTGACCTAAGGCTTAGACCCCCCCAGGGATGAGTGTCTGGATCACACCAGCAGATAAGCTACCAAGGTCAGCAGAGACACCAAGGGGAATCTGGGAATGTCTTGGACAGGAGGCAGATAGTGCAGTTGCAGCTCTGAGGCCAGTGACAGTGACAGGGAACGTAGTTGGTTCCACCGACTTTCCTTTTTTTTTCCTTTTTTTTTTTTTTTCAGAGATAGGGTCTTGCTGTGTCATCCAGGCTGGAATACAGTGGTGTGATGGGAGTTCACTGCAGCCTCAACATCCTGGTCTCAAGCAATCCTCCCACCTCAACCTCCTGAGTAGCTGGGACTACAGGCATGAACCACTACCATGCCTGGCTAATTTTTTAATTTTTTAGTTGAGACAGGGCCTTGCTATATTACTCAGGCCGATCTCCAGCAGTCCTCCCGCCTTGGCCTCCCAAAATGCCGGGGTTACAGGTGTGAGTCACCGTGTCCAGGTGTGAGCCACCACGCTCAGCTGCCTCTTATAAGCATGGGTCGATGGAATTCTGGAAGAGCTTCTCCCCACACTGTCTGAAACACAGACCTGGCACTGTGTTGGGTTGTGGTGGGCACTGTAATGTCCCACTAGATTCCCTTTTGTGGGTGAAGGACTTTATTCCCTCAGCTGCTGAGAGTGGTTAGGGAAAACAGGCCTCAGCTGCCCGCCCTCTTCAGGGACTGGCTCAAGCCAGTTAAAATGGCCTTCGGGTTCATTTTTATTTTTTTATTTTATTTTTTATTTTTTATATTTTTTGAGAGGGAGTTTCACTCTTGTTGCCGAGGCTGGAGTGCAATGGCATGATTTTGACTCACTGCAACCTCCACCTCCTGGGTTCAAGCAATTCTCCTGCCTCAGCCTCCCGAGTAGCTGGGATTACAGGCGTGTGCCACCACACCCGGCTAATTTTTGTATCGTTTTAGTAGAGATGGGGTTTCACCACGTTGGCCAGGCTGGTCTCGAACTCCTGACCTTAGGTGATCCACCCGCCTCAGCCTCCCAAAGTGCTGAGATGACAGGCGTGAGCCACCCTGCGTGGCTATTTTTTATTTTTAACACAGGGTCTTGCTGTGTCACCCAGGCTGGAGTGCAGTGGCACAATCATGGCTCACTGCAGCCTTGACTTCCTGGGCTCCAGTGATCCTCCCACCTCAGTCTCCTGAGTAGCTGGAACTACATGTGCACCACCACGCCCAGCTAATTTTTGTATTTTTGGTAGAGATGGTGTTTCACCATGTTGCCCAGGCTGGTCTCAAACTCCTGGCCTCAAGTGATTGCCCACCTTGGCCTCCCAAAGTTCTGGGATTCCAGGCTTGAGCCACAACACTCAGCCTAGTTTAGAGTCATATGTAATCACCCTGAGATTTCCTGGGCATGCGAAGCAGAACCACGTTGACCCTGCTACTTAGTAATTCCCAGCCCCACTGGGGGAATTACTACAGGGGGAGAGACCGTGTGGCCTCTCCTCCTATAGCCTCTGCCCTGTCTGGTGGGCAGTCAGGGCCAGTTGGGAAAAAGGCGGACCTGACTTTGGAGCAGGAATTACAGACCACACCTCGTCTCTCTGTTGTTGGCAGTGTCAAAAGAATTTATTTCAAATCTGCTTAAGACTGTGGTAAAACTCAGGTTTTCCAAAAGGTAATACAGAAAGTTCAACCAACCCCCAAAGACCAGAAAACACAGTGTTTGCAATTCAAAAAATACAAACGCTTGTGGATACCAATACAAAAATTAGAAAAAAGTTGCTTTCCTTACCACTCCCCCCTACCCCCTGTGTTTTCAGTGGAACATCCACAGCAATAGGACCAAGAGCTGCCACCAAATACCAACAACGAGTGACCGAAAGTGGGTGCGATAGGGGAGGGGGAGGGAGGAGGAGAAATGGGGATAAAGAAAGGCAAGAAAATAGGAGTTCTGTCGACAGTCAAAACAAGGACACGAAGTTTTTTGTTTCTTGTTAAATCCCTTTGCCAACGTTAAACAAACACCTCTCATGCTTAATACAACAGCTTAGTGTCAAGGCAGCAATCCTACATCATGCATTGAACGTTTTCTGCTTTGCCCTCTCCCTGCTTCCTCTGGGTGCCAAGAAAGCCTGGGGCTCTGGATGTCCGGTTTCCAGGGCTAGGAGGAGTTGGAGAGGCTTCCCGGGCTGGGTCTCACCCAGTAAGCACCTGACACGCTCCTGCTACCGCAGTTGCAAGCAGTCACCTTCCCGAACCTGAAGCCTGGTTTTGGCCTCTCCTCAGAGCCTTACCCGAGGGCCTGGCCTGGTCTGCAGTGCCTGCATCACTGGCCCACAAGTCCCTAGGCCTTCCCCAGGACTGTGCTCTTTGAGAGAAGAGCGATGGCTCCGGATGAGACTTCCTTGGAGGTCTCAACTCCCAGCTCCTGACTGATGTCAACATCAATCATTGAAAAAGCCAGGGCCTCCCCCAACCTGCATAGCTCGTGCTGGTGAAGGCTCAGTGGTTATCAGTCATCTGAAAGTGACACGATGACCCACTAGCCCAACCAGCCTTCAAAACTTCGGCTCAGTTGCATCTCTTCCCACTATCCATGCTGGATTTCAAACCCACTCACACTGCAGAGACCCCTCGAAACAAAGGAGACAAGCTATGAGTTAAGAGACCCATTAGATACCAGAACTTAGGTAACAAAGAAGGCAGAGGCCTGGGTTAGTGTCCTTCCTTGGTTTAAAGGGGCTTCTGCACGCAGAGGCCTTGAGGCCTAGCAGTGAGACTGCTGACAGGCAGCCTGTTCACAGCACACACAGAGCGCTGTTCAAACAGCCCTGGCGGGGAATGGAAACATATGGGGTGTTACTTTCTATGGTCATAGGAAATCTGTCTTAAAGGTCTATTTTTCACGCTGGAGGCCAGGCAGCTCCTTGCCCTGGTCACAAGGAGGCTTGGATGGAAGACACTGGTCGGAGAACACTGGAATCCACTCCCCCGACAAGTTTGATTCACTTAATGGGACTCATTAGCTGAGATGCCAGAGGTGAAAGACTGCACTTTTTTTCTTTAAAAATGTTATTCTGTAATCCTCACAATACATCAGAGGAGGTAGGTTAGTATGACTAGTCCCATTTCAGGCGGGGATACTGAGGCACAGAAAGGATAAGAGATTGGCCCCCACCCATACCATGAATCACTATTAACGTCAGGTTAAAAGAGGGAAGTAACTGAGGGTTGAACTTGGTGTCTGATCAATACATCCTACCCGAAACCTGCTCTCATATTTTTACAGCCCAGATACGGTTAAAGCTGCAGGATCCTTTGATCTTCCGGGAGGAACTGCCAAGAATGTGGTCAAAAAACACAGCTACCGGCTCACTTGCAAAAGAAAAGTCCTGAAATTTTCCAGCATCACCATCTTGAATATTTGCCAATAACATCTGTTAGATTTTTTAAAAAACCAATTGAGGGCCACAAACCCATTAAGAAGTTCCTGTTGCTTCCAGTAAAACGTGGCCAAGGAAAACAAAGGTAACAAGTTTTGCTTTCTAGGAAAGGGGGAGCGGGCTGGGGGCATCTTCAGTGAGTAAAATTCAAGACCCAACAGGTTGGCATCTGTTGGGGTGGCTCACCCCATTTCCCCCTACCTGCCCCCTGAAGACCCATGGAAAATCCTGGGCTTGGGTATCAAGATAAAGGCTGGAAGCTTTGTCACAGACAGGCTTTCTATGGAGCAATGCAGCCGGCAAGCCACAGTTCCTCTGCAGATCCACACATGACAAACCACTAGCATAACCTGGTGGTTCTCAACTTGTGGAGGCCCCCAGGAGATATCTAGCAATGTCTACAGATACTTTTGGTTGTCACACCTAACTTGGGGGTTGCTACTGGCAGATGATGGGTACAGACCAGGGATGTTGCTAAACATCCTACAGTGTACAGAACTTACCGCAAAATGTCAGTAGAGGTTGAGAAACCCTGGCACCACCCCACAGGCTGTGCAACAGTGTTCTTCAGCATTCACATGTTGAGTCCCCCTAAGGACTGACCCTCACTACCACACAGCCAGCAGGTGGCCACGGGACCAGTAACAGCCTCCTTGACACTGAACCACCTGCCCACTGGTGCTGAAATGTGCCTTTCCAGGGGGACCAAGCCTTTCGCTTGCAATGAGAATTAAGGCTTAAATGCAAATATCCCTGGAAGAAATACACAAAGATCCTGCATTCTGATCCTTTCCTGAGAGTGCTGTGGTGGGGCGGAGGGCAGGGGCACCAAGAGGGAGAGAAAGGGCGCAAAGAGGAGGGTGGGCCCGCCCCCAGCTCTCTTGGTGAGCTCCACAGTGCCTGCCCAGGCTCAATCCGGAAAGCACCACCCTCCTCAAACTTGGTGGGCCATAGGGCACCTAGGGCACTGTTGCAACTACAAAGTACATATCAGGCTGAAGATGCAACCTGGAACTATATACAGTTTTATAGCGCTTAGGTCAGTTACCTTGTGGGTCAGTATTACTGGTGTCCTCTTTAATTGGAATCATTATTTTCCCAAGGAGAACAGAGAGGGGAAAAGCAGGCTTTGGGGAAATACCTTCCCCTGCTTTGAATTAGGAGCTGGGATGCTATGTATGCAGTGAGGTGCTAGTGGATATTTTCGGAAGAGATTAATTTTAAAAGGAAAAGGCATACACTTTGACCATACTTGCTCACTGGCAAAGAACAACTGCAGAACACATTACAGAGGCACTATTTACAATGCAATGGAACTCGACATTTTAAAACTACTTTGAATTCCTTTTTCACTGAAACTGCTTGATAGATTTACACCAAGTTACTCCCCAGCCAGCCCAACTAAAGCCTCATCTTGATATCATTTCTATGTACAAATATGCCACCATGATGTAACGTGTTATGGAATTCGATGGTGGATGAGAATTCCATGACCTGTCATTTCTACTCCGAAACCCGGGACCTTCCCGGCCATGAGGAGTTGATAAGTTCCTTCTTCACTTTTCTGAACCCTCAAAAACACAAGTGTGTGGCACGGACCTGCCCTTCTCTTTGAAGTCAGAACATTGAAGGTGTTTTGTGCTGAAGACGGGAGAGGCGTGTGTGAAGGAGAGCTGGATGCCGTCCCTGGCATCGGCTGTATTGCTTCTGGGCTCGTGGAGGAGTCAGAAAAGGGAGATTCTCAGCCCCCAAGCTCAGGGCAGCAGTCAGGAGGAGGGAGTCCTTGCTGCACCTCTCTGGACTTCAGGGAATTTTTTTCTGAAAAAGGCCACCAGATTTGTGGGCATTTCCCTCCTGCACTTTCCACTTCTCTCCTGACCTGGATGCTGCTCCTTCAAAGGAGTTAGGTTCAGGGTAGCTCCAGGCAGCTTGTGCTCCAGTGATGGGCGCTTCCTCTGCAGAGGCGGGGTCACCTGGTGACCCGGTGGAGGCTCCACAGCCTTCCCCGGGGCTCCCCTGTGAGAAGCTCCTGTCACCACGCAGCCCTCATTCTGGGGGCAGGGGGTAGGTCTGTTTTTTTCAGAAGACAGCCAGACACTTCCCAAAGCTGATAGCTTCCTCAGCCCTAGGAAAGTGGTGACTGCTCTTCATCCTCAATCTTTAGGGATCTTCTCCATGCTCCAAGCCATGGCCACCCAGAGCTATGGCTAAGGATGAAGCTGCAGGGATATGGGAGGCAGAGGCAGCGGTGCGGGCAAGGATACAGGGTCCTAGGTCTTGTATGTTACCTCCAAGGGCTCTGGACGGGGCTCTGGGATGGGAGGAGGAGAGCCAGAAACCGCTTGGTGAGATGACAAGGAAGAGGCAAGACCTAGACTTCCACGAAGCAGATGGCTCCCAGGCTCTGCAGCAGAGGCTGCAACACAGCACCAAGCAGCTCCTGGAGACGGGGCAGCTGGCCTTGTCAGCCACATCGCAGAGACAGCGGACCAGGCAGACTTGCAGACCAAGAGCGTGAGCTTTGAGGTAGGATTGTCGGGCCTGCTGAGTGGAGGCGGGGGACCTGCATGGCTCTGGCAGGCGGTTACTCAGAAAGCAGGCGTGGTATCTGAACAGGAAGGCAGAACCAAGGATGCACAGTTGGTGCCGGTGTACGGGGCGAGTTTTTATAAAAATCCAGTCCAGCAAATTGATAAGTCACTTCTCAGCCTCAGAAATAAAATGCTTGACAAAATATATTCTTTTTAAAAGGAGAGAGAAATGTTACTACCAGGTGGAGCTGGAGGTGGCAGGTGACTGGGGAGATGAGAGGAGGGAGGAGAGGAAGGGTTCCCTGGGAACAAGAGCCCGGCAGGCTCAGAACCCCTGTCGTGAGCTGTCTCTGAGAGGTGTGGATGACTCAATGTGGATCTCAAGGGAGAAGCCTGGTGTTTCCAGAGTCCTGCCCTCACAGGTCAGACTCAGCACACCCAGTCTCACAGTGGGAAACTGGGAGACAAGGTACCTGATATTGCTCTTCTATTTTCTGCCTTCCCCAGAGATCCCGCCCACCACATCAGGGCAGAGCCATCCCTGCCTGCCACAGGGGCCACTTGTGTTCATGATGCTTTCATAACAACAATAGGGTGGACTGACTAGAATAGGCTTTCCCAGGGTCTGCCATCTTAAATGCTTATGAGTCTGAGAGTGGTTCTGCTCAGAAGAGCAATCTGGATGCATTTTCAGTTAACTTCTTGGGTTGCCAGTTTCAGAAAGGAGCCACCACCAGGTGAAGACTTATGACATAGTTGTTAAAATTATTGTGTTTTCACGTGGATTTAAGAACTAAGAACTGAGTGAATTAATTTTAGGAGACTGTCATGCTTGTGTGTCGGGGGGGGATGTATGTGTGTATGTGAGAGACACAGAGAGAGAGAGAGAAGGAGGGAGGGAAAGAGAGGGAAAGATGGAAGGAAGAGAGAGGCAGGGATGGAGGAAAGGAAGAGAAAGAAGAAGGAAAGGAAGAAAGAGCACGAAGGAGGGAGGGAAGGAGAGAGAGAGAGAGAGAGAGAAGGAGGGAGGGAGAAGAAATGAAGGAGGGAGGAAAACAGAGAGAGAACACAATTGGCTGACTAATAAAGGAAGCCATTTTAAAAGGTTCTCAACACTTCAGTGAGAGAGGCAAAAGTCTAGCAAGAATGATTAATATACCTTTCTATGAATCCTGCTTTGGGTCTGCAAGTGACAGGCACTACTAAAGACTCTAGGACCAAGAAGCTAGAAGATAACTTTCTCAGCATGATGAGAATCTGCAGTCTTGGGACTCTGAGGAGGCAGGGTCCCCGCAGAGGGCCAACACCTGGGGTGTGGGATTACAGCGCAGCTCCTGACTGCCACTCTCAGGAGGCCAGTCTCAAAGTCTACCTTCCTCTCCCTCCAAAAAAAGATAAGCTTTGAAAACAGATGGCAGGAAACACAGACATGAAGCCTGAATGCTGACTCCCTTGAGAAAGGTCCTTCTTGGGGAGCGTTCATAACGTCTGGGTGGAATAAGGGTGACACACGTACCCGCCTTTGCCACTGACAGTGGCAGCTGTGAGCAAGGCCCTTAGACCCATTCCCCGTGCCCCCAAGAAAATGTGTTTCTATGACATTCCACGCTGCCAGGTTGTACCCATGACTTGCGTATCCTGCTTTTGTGGGTTATTTGAGCTTAGTGAGAATGGTGAGCATTTTGCCTGTGAATGTCAGTGTCACAGGCGCAGTGCCGAGCTGGAGCGGAGCTAATTGCCTGACAGCTTTGGCCGCCCCAGGTTAGTCGGCACTTCCAATCCTGTGTGCAGGGTGACCTGGAAAAGAAGACAGGGGAAGTGAGGGTGGGAGAGGCTGCCGCAGGGGCCCTGAGTGCTCCAAAGGCACCGCAGACACCGGCAGGATCCCCTGCTGGCTCCAGGGCCATCCATGCAACAGCTCAGGGCTGCTGTATACTGGTGAATATTATGTCACTCAATATCCCTAATTAAAGGCTATGTTGGTTTGCACCTTTTTCCTCATAATAAGAATCACCCAGCTGACTAGTTCCTCATTTTGCCAGAGCTGCCAGAGCCGGGCAAAGTAGATGCTGTCCCAGGAGCATGGCTCTCACGCACTGGCTCTCGTGGTTACATATTTGTGTCTACTTTCTAGCCATGACCTTCTTTCCTTTCCTATTAATCCCATTCTATTAACTGTGAGGAATAATAGCCAACCTTTTATTGTTTTTTATTAAAAAAGCTTATTTGTTCATTGGTAGAGATGGTGTCTTGCTAGTTCCCCAGGCTGGTGTCAAACTTCTGGGCTCAAGCGATTCTCCTGCCATGGCCTCCCAAAATACTGGGGTTACAGGCGTGAACCACCATGCCTAGCCAAGGCTATCTTTTATTTTATTTTATTTTTTTGAGACAGAGTCTTGCTCTGTCACCCAGGCTGGAGTGTAGTGGCGCAATCTCGGCTCACTGCAGGCTTCGCTTCCCAGGTCACGCCATTCTCCTGCCTCAGCCTCCTGAGTAGCTGGGACTATAGGCGCCCGCCACCACACCCGGCTATTTTTTATTTTTTATTTTTTATTTTTTTGTATTTTTGGTAGAGACAGGGTTTCACCATATTAGCCAGGATGGTCTCGATCTCCTGACCTCATAATCTGCCCGCCTCGGCCTCCCAAAGTACTGGGGTTACAGGTGTGAGCCACCACGCCCGGCCAAGCCTATCTTTTAGGTTGCCACAAATCCCTTTTGCAAATGAGTAGAAGATCAAATCGATCAATCAGTGATTGATGTAGACTCCTCAATATTCAGGGCCACAAAACAGGACCTGCCTCCCCACACTCAACTCCCCAGCCCAAGTGGAGGAGGACTCTACTAAGACGACGGATGGCATCTTCGTGTTTCTCCCTTCCTTACACCCTCCTGGGCTCTCATTCTTGTCTCTCTGCTTCAGGCCTCCTGAGCTACCAGCACTCCCCAGGGACTGGGCTCAGCCATGAGCTCTGTGTCTCCAGAAGCTGCCACCTTAGGGTCCCTGGGTGTCCCAAGTGAACAAGTTAGAAAGGAACGTCTCTAGGAAACGTCCAAGGCAGTCCACTCAATAAGCTTTGTCTGGGAAGGCTCTGTGGTCCGCTTCTTTATGGCCCACTCTGCCCATGGGCACTGCAGAGACTTGTGGGCAAACAGTGGGGAGCAGCCAGACCAGGTCTGGCCCGGGGGAGGCGTGTACCTGCACATTGCGGTTGAGGCTGAGGGCTGGCATGAAGACCCCGTCCACGTGGCTGAAAGCTGTGGGGCCCTGCTGCTGCCCGTTGATGAAGAAAGTGAGGGTGTGCTTATTCAGGTCCAGCAGCACGCCCACGGTGGCCCCCTTGCACACGCCGCCTTCCGTCCTGGGAAGAGAGTCCCCAGGAAGACCATCACCACACCCAGCCTGGGATGAAGGGGATTAACTCAGGAGAATTATTTATTTATTTGGAGACACGGTCTCACTCTGTCACCCAGGCTGGAGTGCAGTGACGCCATCTCGGTGCACAACAGCCTCGCCCTCCCAGGCTCAAGAGATCCTCCCACTTCAGCCTCCCGAGTAGCTCGGACTACAGGTGCATGACATGAGACCCAGCTAATTTTGTTTGTGTTTTTTGTAGAGATAGGGGTCTCACTATGTTACCCAGGCTGGTCTTGAACTCCTAGGCTCAAGTGATCTTTCCACTTTGGGCTCCCAAAGTGCTGGGATGATAGCCATGAGCCACCATGCCCGGGCAGGAAAATTATTTATAGGATGCTGGGAACACCCTCACTTAAACATGGCCCCCAAGGTGGTGGTGGGGTGCTCTCCTGGCATATGAGCCTTCTCTCACAGTGGACACGCCTTGTTAACAGGCCATGATGAAGACTCCCCTAGAGGAACCACGCTGTTCAACCCCCTCTTCCTGAGAGCATCTGGGATCTGCATACTAGAAAAATCGGGTTCTGATGAGTAGGTCTCATTTGAAACTGTGGAGCATGGAGAATGGGTAAGAAAGGCACCTTTTCCTGCCAAAGAAAATAACTGACTTGGTGCCCTTTTCTGTTTTAGGCAAGTGAGGATGCTGAGGTCGATGAAGATGTGGCCATCCAGGCCTTCAGGAAATTTTGAAAGGCCCCTACCCTACATTGGCTCATCTTCCCAGAAACATCCTAGGGTCCCTCGAAAAGCAGTGTATGCCAGGCAGAAGGGTGCTGAAGTTGAAATCAAGTCCTCTGTTGGAGTCACCATCCCACAGGTGACCAATAGCAGAACCTTGAGAACGTCCATTCTGCTCTTGATCAGTGTTGGCAATGTCGTACTTCGTAGGTGGTAAGAATTAACATCCACCTGGTGGAAGCGAATCTATTAATAAAAGTAAGGAACATGCTCCCAAGGGCAGCTTGGCTGACCATGTCTTCTCCCATGGGCCGAATCCTGCAGACTCTCCTTCCCTTCCCTGAGGTGGTTTTTCATTTTTGAGTGGATGTTTCTCCCTGTGACCCAGGCTGAAGTGCAGTGGTGCCATCATGGCTCGCTGTTACCTGAAACTCCTGGGCTCAACGGATCCTCCCACAAGCCTCAGGGATAGGTGGGACTACAGGCACACACCATGCCCGGCTAATTTTTAAAATATTTTATAGAGACGAGGGCTTCACTATGTTGCCCAGGCTGGTCTTGGACTCCTGGGCTCAAGGGATCCTCCTGCCTCAGCCTCCTAGGTAGCTGAGACTACAGGCTTGAGCCACCGCGCCGGCTCAGGGCTGAGGTCTTAGCCTTGACCTTAGCAACGCCACTCTGCTAAGAAAACCTTGTTTGTCCTTCCAGATTGAGAATGAGTTGATCTACTGGACGCTGCTGGTAGGGCAGAGGGAAGGTGAGCAGCGAGAAGGATTCACGACAGGAAGTCCCGAGGAGGACTTGGTCCTGCCCAGACAGGTGTTTCCGGATTGGGCAGGGCTTCCCCGAGGGTGCCCCGGCAGGTGGGAGAAGGGAACTAAAACCGCGCTGTTGGTGCTATTTGGATACTGACCACCGGGTGGCGGTAGTGACCCACGGGAGGTGCAGAAATGAGTCCGACCTAAGCAAAGCCTCAGGCCCAGTCAGCTCTGGGATCCAACTTCCCAGCTTTCTCGACTTCCTCCCAGATAGCGCTTACCCTACCCGGTCCACATCCCAGGGTGGGAGGACATGCAGAAAGGGGCAGATTCTCTCTACCTTCTCATGGCCCCACTTCCCTTCTGTTTTTCTTACTGAGGTGGCACCAAGGGGCCATCAAGGATAGCAAAGGCCCAAGTGCTCGGCAGCCCTTGGGAGGAGTGTGGTGGCCAATGGCCGGGAGAGCTGCGGAGTCTGCACTGCACAAACCGAGGCTGGGGTCCTGGGCTCAACCCTGACAGTGTCAACTGGCCGCATGGCCTGAGCCATTGTCCGACCTTCCTAAGCCCAGGCTTTTTATTTATTTATTTTGTAGAGAGGAGGGTCTCACTATGTTGCCCAGGCTGGTCTTGAACTCCAGGGCTCAAGTGATCCTCCTGCTTCGGCCTCCCAAGTAGCTGGGACTACAGGTACACAGCACCATGCCTGGCTAATTTTTAAAATTACTATTATTTATAGAGACAGGGTCTCACTAAGTCGCCCAGGCTGGTCTCAAACTCCTGGGCTCAAGCAATCCTTCTGCCTTGGCCTCCTTAGGTGCTGGGATTACAGGTGCGAGCCACCATTCCAGTCTAAGCCCCACTTTTATAATCTGTAAAATGGCAACAATAATAGCACTTTTGCAAGGATTAAATGAGCTCAAGATACATTGAGTGCTTCCTATACAGCACTGAGCACAAGTAAGGGCTTGACAAATGCTTCTTGTTATTACTCCTGCCAGCAAGCAGGGTATCTGGGTGCCAGTTTGGCTTCAGCAAGCAGAGACGGAGCTGATGGGCCTGGACTTGGCCCCTCTGTGGGCAGGAGGGAGAATGGCCAGCTTGCAGGGTCTGGGCAGACGCACAGAGCTGCCCGCCTCTTCCCCAGGACTCAGGAGAGAAGGGGCCCTGCCTACCAGCAAAGAGGCAGGCAAACAGGGTCCTGAGGGCCCTCGGGCAAGTCCTTGGCCCAGATTAGACCTGGCTTCCCTGAGAAAGAAGAAGCTGGTCCTTCCTCTGCAGGAAGGTGCCCCAGGGGCTGTTATAGGAGCTGCAGGTGGGTCCAGGGCACTGAGAGCCTCCAGGTCAATTTTGCCTGGGACTGGGGCCAGCGAAGTCAAGGTCAGCTCCTTGAAGTTCCTCACCCCTTCCTGCTGGGGAGATGGCCCTTAGCAGACCAGAAGCAAGGCTCCATAGCAAGGAGGTGGCGCCAGGTGTCCGCAACTTGCAATTCTCCATTTCTGGCCTTGGGGATTCTTCACCCCCACGTCCATCCCCACATGCCAGCCAGTTGTGAGCACAAAATCCCTGGGAGAGGAGAAAGAGTACGGGGCTATGGTGCAGGTGTGTTGGGGGTGGGGGGGGCACTGCCTTCTCTGTGTCTGAGAGCCCAAGGCACCCTGGAGAAGCCCAGGCCTCGGGGGCAGTCCCGGAGGACCCATCCCTGTCTGCCCTCCTAACAGAGGCCCCAGTAGTGACACAGGCCAGGACCTGAGTCTCCTGTGTCCACACTGGTGACCCTACTCCCAGGGCCAGTCTCAGGGCAAAGCCACAGCTGTAGGCACCCTTGGCAGACTCGTTTTAGTAGTGAGCACCCCAGCCATGCCCTCTGCTACTGCCCTGTCGAGGGCCCGGTCCTGCTGAGGCTCAAGCGCACATGAGACCAGGGCAGTGGCCAGGATCACTGCAGGGAAGTTAGTGGCAATGACCTGGTCACAGCTCTGAGGACATCAACCCCAGTGGTGCCCATTAACGCCCTGTGGTGACTCAAGCCTGGGTTGACAGTTGCAAAGGAAAGTGAAGCTGGACCAGAAAGAAAACTACGATCTCCATATCCCAGCAGAGGCCCGCTGGGTAACTTGGGAGACCCATCTGTGCGGGTGCTGTGCAAATCACCATAACATACCCTCATCTGGGCTGCAGGCCAGTTCTACGTGGGCAGAGTCAAAGCTTCCTAGAAAATGGAGACCAAAGTGGCTGAAAATACCTCCTCCCAATTCCTGCTGGCTCTGGGGAAAGCAGAAGGGACACTGGTCTTCAGGACCCTCATTCCCAAACAACCTGTGTCCACGGGAGGCAGGATGGGGCCCAATCGCACCTGTTGGTGTGGGAGTTGCAGTGCATGAACCAGCTGCGGTTGTTGTCCACATACATGGCCCAGGCCTTGTCATCCTTGCCCAGCATCATGTCCTTGACCACGCTGGCCCTGGCCACCCCGAAGGCGGGGTCTGGGTGGTTGTCGTACCGGTCCACGTGTAGCTCCCAGTAGTGCACGCCCTTGGAGAACGCAGCTGTGCCCAGCACCACCCGGTCATCATAGCTGCTGCAGGTGGCTGTCTGGTTGTCGTTGGATAAAATGATGTCCCGATGCCCAGAGTTGGGGTCAAATGTGAACCAGGCCACTAAAAAGGAAGGAGGCGAGACGAGCAGGGTCAGGGGATGGAATTTGCTAGTAGTTTCTAACTGGTCAGAGACACAAACACACTCACTTCTGTTAGAAGGTCGGCATCCAGGAGTGAAGGTTCTTTCCTGTATGATTACCACACACGTGCACACACACACACATGCACACGCTTACACACACGCTCTGCTCTGTGTTCATCCAAGTTGCTAGCCCTATGAGCCCGGCCTTGCCAAGGATTTTCAGGCCTCAAAGCTTCAAATCTAGATGCATTTCCCGGTCTTGGTTTCTAAAACCCTTCCAAACGCTCAGACACGTTGTAAGTACAGGAGGAAATAGGCGGGGTGCGGTGGCCCACGCCTGTAATCCCAGCACTTTGGGAGGCCGAGGTGGGTGGAGCACTTCAGGTCAGGAGTTTGAGACCAGCCTGGCCAACATGGCAAAACCCCATCCCTACTAAAAATACAAAAATTCATGGCCGGGCATGGTGGCTCATGCCTGTAATCCCAGCACTTTGGGAGGCCGAGGCAGGCAGACCATGAGGTGAGGAGATGGAGACCATCCTGGCTAACATGGTGAAACCCCGTCTCTACTAAAAATACCAAAAAATCAGTCGGGCGTGGTGGTGGGCGCCTGTAGTCCCAGCTACTCGGGAGGCTGAGGTAGGAGAATGGTGTGAACCCGGGAGGCGGAGCTTGCAGTGAGCCGAGATCACACCACTGCCCTCCAGCCTGAGCGACAAAGCGAGGCTCCATCTCAAAAAAAAAAAAAAATTCGGTGGGCATGGTGGTGGGCACCTGTAGTCCCAGCTACTCAGGAGGCTGAGGCAGGACAATCACTTGAACAGGGTGGCAGAGGTTGCAGTGAGCCAAGATTGCGCCATTGCACTGTGGGCTGGGCAACAGAGTGGGACTTCCTCTCAAAAAAAAAAAAAAAAAAAAAAAGAAGTACAGGAGGAAATAGATATTGATGAGCCACCTCGTGGGTGGGAGATTTGAGACACAGAGAGGTGAAGTGATGGGCCAAAGTCACAAAGCTCAATTCTCCATTTTGCAGCCCATCAGCCACTGTCCCCTTTTGCTCCCCAGCCCCCCAGTTTGTCGGAAGTGAGGCCCTTACTCTAAAGTCATGACCACAATGCACAGGGCAAGGACCGCTCATCTCTAGGCAGGAGAGTCTAGAGGCAGAAGTTAGTGAGCTCTCCTCTAGGGGCGTACAAAGTGGACTCTGCAGGTGGCACCATTTTCAGAAAAGTGTCCCTGGCTGGGTCTTTGACACCGGCATCTGCTCCTGCTCCTTCTCCTCCCTGCCTCTAGGAGACCATCCAGCTGTGGCAGTCAGAGGACGTGTAGACTCAATGATGAAAACGAATACAGGATTTGCCCTCTTCTTGGAGGCAGTGGGGAGCTGGAAACCGCCTCTGCAGCCTGGGCTGGGCCACGCCGGGTGGGGCAGGACTCTCTTTGGAATGTGATTTCTATTTCTCTCATCGCTCCCTGCTAAGAACTTAGATGATCAAAATTCCACTGAATTAATTTCAACATGCTGTTGTTGCCCAACACCTAGAAGGCTGGGTAGGTGTATAAACCACTGGATGTGAGCTCCGATGCTGGGGGTTAAAGAGCCCTCTTCCGCTGTGAGAAAGGCTCAAATGTAGGGACTGGTGTGGGCCCACTGCATCTATCGTGGAGTTTTCTTGTCTGGGACTGTCCTACTCACTCCTCGGCCCTTGAGAAGTGGGAGAAGTTTAGCCTCCCTCAGCTACTTCACATTTAGTCCAGCACACTGGGGTAAAGAAATGTTTCTTTCGTGGCTTGTAGGCCACGTGGGTGCAGCAAGGAGCTGTGTGTGCAGAGCAGGGTGAGGCGTATGCACCTCAACAGGCCCCTCCGACCCTGCACTTCCTCCCTCCACCATCTTCAGCAGCTCATCCTTTGCCCTGGTCCACGGGATGAAATGTGGGTTGGCCCTAGGAGTCAATCTTTGTCCTTTGGGAGGCTACCTATGGTCCCAGAAGGACACGCCCTTGGAGAACCCAGATGTGCCTAGCACCACCCCCACCCCCACTCCGTCATCATAGGTGCTGCAAGTGGCTGTCTGCTTGTCATTGGATAAAATGATGAATCCGTTCTTCCCACTAAGAGATCCCGATGCTCACCATCGGACGTCTGCAGGACGACAGTTTTACTGTAAGGCCCGACACCAGAAGAGTTGAAAGCTTTGACTCGGGCGTTGTAGGTGCTGTTGAAGTGAAGACCATCGATGGTACACAAAGTCTCCTTACCGACGTACACTTCCTGAAAGAGAGCAATGCTGCTCACCAGGCTCCTCTAGCATTTGGAAAATTCCTCTTAGCAAATGGCTTCTGGAAACACATTGATGTTAAAAGTGCTTTTGCCAGGCGTGGTGGCCTGTAGTCCCAGCTACTCAGGAGGCAGAGGTGGGAACATCGCTTGAGTCCAGACTGGGCAACATTGCAGGACCCCATTTCTAAACAACTTTTGTTTTTATTTTTTTGAGGGACAGAGTCTTGCTCTGTTGCCAGGCTGGAGTGGAGTGGCGTGATCTCGGCTTACCGCAGCCTCCGCCTCCCGAGTTCAAGTGATTCGCCTGCCTCAGCCTCCCAAGTAGCTAGGACTACAAGCATGCACCACCATGCCCAGCTAATCTTTATATATATGTTTTTTAGTAGAGATGGGGTTTCCCTATATGTTGGCCAGACTGGTCTCGAACTCCTGACCTCAGGTGATCCTCCTGCTTGGCCTCCCAGAGTGCTGGGATTACAGGCGTGAGCCACCATGCCCAGCCAAAAAATTTTAAAAAAAATTCTTACCCAAATAGAAGTTAATAAAAAGGGAAATTGCGTTCAGTCATGGCTGGCTCACAGAACTTGACCAACTTGGGCATGAATGCCTTACTACTGGCTGTCTGGCCCCTCTGCCTATGAAGTGGCGAGGCGTGATGGAGTCCTGGTGAGGCGACTTCCCAGGTCTGCAGCCAGCCAGGATACTGACCAGGAACATCCTGACTCTGCCAAGGTCAACCTGGTCTACAAGACTATTGAGCCACAGGGCACATCCACTCCTTTGTCTCCTCCCACCCCTGAGGCTGGCATTTTCCACTCCTTAGCCCTCCTGGAGCTGCTGTTTTCCTGGTCTTTCCAAAGGGTGAGACATTTCTGCATCAGGCCCCAAAGATACTTTTCTTTTCTTTCTTTCTTTCTTTTTTTTCTTCCCTCCCTCCCTTCTTTCTTTCCTTTCTTTCTTTCTTTCTTTCTTTCTTTCTTTTCTTTCTTTCTTTTTCTTTCTTTCTTTCTTTCTTTCTTTCTTTCTTTCTCTCTCTCTCTTTTCTTTCTTTCTTTCTTTCTTTCTTTTCTTTTTCTTCCCTCCCTCCCTCTTTTCTCCTTCCTTCCTTCCTTCCTTCCTTCCTTCCTTCTTCCTTCCTTCCTTCCTCCTCCCTCCCTCCCTTCTCCTCTCTCTCTCTCTTTTCTTTCTTTCTCTCTCTCTTTCTTTTCTTTCTTTTCTTTCTTTCTTTTTTCTTTTTCTTTCCCTCCCTCCTTCCCTCCCTTTCTCCCTTCACTTCCTCCTTCCTTCTTCCTTCCTCCCTTCCTTCCTTCCTCCCCCTCCCTCCTCTCTCCCTCTCTCGTCTCTCTATCTCTCTTCTCTCTCTTTCTCTCTTTTCTCTCTTTCTCTCTTTCTCTCTTTCTTTCTTTCTTTCTTTCTTTCTTTCTTTCTTTCTTTCTTTCTTTCTTTCTAGACAGAGGCTCACTCTGTCACCCGGGCTGCAGTGCAGTGGTGCAATCTTGACTTACTACAATCTCTGCCTTCCAAGTTCAAGTGATTCTTGTGCCTCACCCTCCAGAGTAGCTGGGACAACAGGCATCTGCCACCACGCCTGGCTAATTTTTGTATTTTAAGTAGAGATGGGGTTTCACCATGTTGACCAAGCTGGTCTCAAACTCCTGACCTCAAGTGGACCACCCGCCTTGGTCTCCCAAAGTGCCGGGATTACAGGTTTGAACCACCGTGCCTAGCCCCCAAAGATACTTTCATAAAGATTGAGCTTGTTCCTCATTCGCTTCAAAGTTACCTTTGTCCTATTCAACCCCCAAAACGCATAGCCTTTTGCCTCTCCCATGTCATTATTTTCTGCTAATTAAATAATGTGGTCTAAGATCACAGCTAATCCATATAGGAGCCATAGCTCAAATCCAGGTCTGTCTGCATGCAACATCCACACTTTTCCCACTATAAGACCCTCTTCCTTATAAACCCTAGCCCTTGGGTCTAGCTTTTGTTAGTGGCCATGTCTCAAAGAGGAGGGACCACTTTTGAGCTCTGTGGCTGCTTCTTTTAATATTTCCAAACAGCCTTTTCTTTCTTTCCATTTCAAAAATACTGACTCTCCTCTTGATTTCTGGTGGATGAGCTCTTTCAGTTCTTGGCTCATTTTCCCAACAGGAGTGACTGGGGTCTGCACTCAGTGACCTGGCTTGAGCTACCTCATCTTACCTCCCTAATTGGCCCATATTCACATGGGACTCAGTAATTCCCAAGGAAGTGCTGCAACTATTTCCCTAATTCTTACATTCCTGTATTTTTCAAACACAAAGTAAAACGACACATACATACATCTCTTTGAGAGAAACTAAGGGAATGTTGACCTTCGGCAAGGTTTGTTAAATGGGTGCAACTTCCCAGGAGAAGAGATGCAAGAGTTGTTATGATTGCAGTAGTTTGTTAGAATGAGTGTTTATTTAATCATTTCGGGGCCAGGAACCAGGTGATCTGAGAAGCCCAGAGTTTGTGCTCCCTAGCATTCACGTCCGCCTGAATGTCACGGAGTGAAATCTCGAGATGGTGCTCTATTAGGGCTGGACTGGGGTGGAGTCCTGCTCCACGGTTTCCAGCAGATGGGAGTAGAAGATGCATTTCTGGTTCACTAAGAACCTTTATTGCCCCCATGGCAATCTATCAGCAGTGACATGACTAGAATGTTGTCCCAATTCAACAACATAGAGGATTTATCCAGCATCCTCTATGTGCCCAGCACCTTGCCAGGTATAGGAGGGTCAGACAGTGCTTCCTTGTCTCCAGAAATGATACCTCCCAAGTCAAGACAGAGCCAGGTGAAATAATTAGAGGATCAGACAAGACAAGGTGTGATAAAACCCGTTGAGGGAATATGTTGCTGTGTGAGGGGCTGGGGGTAAACGGGAAAGGAGGTGGGTGCAGGGAACACCTTCTCTGAGTTCTCCTCTAGTTCCACGCTTGTGTCAGTCCTCCCAGACCTAGCCCTTGGGAGGGAAGCCCCATCTCCCTGAGCCCAGCCAGCCCTCTTTATCCTTTTGGCCAGTGTCCCCTCGGGATGGCAACACAGTGTCCCCATGGGCTGAACCAGAGCTTGGGGCAGTGGGAGCCACTCTGGCCTCTGCATCGGTACCCTCAATCCCCGCCAAATAGGCAGCAAGGCCTCACCCGGAACTGCCCCCCGGCGCCGTCGTCCAGCTCCAGGATGTAGCCGTCCACGGGGCTGTGGGTGAAGGGTGGCATCCTCCAGGCCAGCGTGACACTATTGTTGCGGGTGCAGCATTTCTCCAGCTGCAGTAGGGGGACGGGTGGCACTGTGAGAGGGACACGCATGAGTTAGTGCATGAAGCCCTCCGAGGGCCCCAGCCTGGTCCCCCACCCCACTCCATACCAGGGGTCCTGGCCCCCAGAGGACAGCCAGGCTAAATTCCTTCCCTGGCCACCCTGTAGTCACTCCCAGACGCCCAGGAGTCGGTGTCCAGGTGGGCTGGGGATGAAGGCAAGCACAGGTGACCTTGCGCTTCTCAAACCTAGGGGTTGTCCTTCCTGGAATCTCAGGGGGCCCGTGGCAGACAGCCCCACCCCTCTTGAGCCTATGGCCCTATGGAAGGATGTCCTCTTTACCATCTGCCCACTGAGAACCACTGGTTTTGACTCAGACTCATGAGGAACGCATAAACAGTTCCATCAGAGTCCAGGTTCCCTGTGCTCCTGTGTGTGGCACAAGCCCCAGGGATCCTCTCTGCAGGGCCCACAGCTAAGTGGCAGCCAGACTGCAGCTCATGCCTGGAACTGGGAAGGTGAGGGGAGATGCCTTTAAACCTTTGGCTGGAAGCATTTGAAAGATCAGGGGATGAGATCCAGGCAACAGAAGCAAGTCTCGAGTATTGGACAGTCAACCTAAAGAACTAAGGATTTGAATCAGTTGTATCAGAAGTCCTATTAAGGTGAGAGTGGGAGAAGTTTTTTTTTCGTGTTTTTTTTTTTTTTTGGAGACGGAGTCTCGCTCTGTCGCCCAGGCTGGAGTGCAGTGGTGCGATCTCGGCTCACTGCAAGCTCTGCCTCCTGGGTTCACGCCATTCTCCTGCCTCAGCCTCCTGAGTAACTGGGACTACAGGCACCCGCCACCATGCCCGGTTAATTTTTTTTTTTTTTGTATTTTAGTAGATATGGGGTTTCACCGTGTTAGCCAGGATGGTCTCCATCTCCTGACCTCGTGAAACGCCTGCCTCGGCCTCCCAAAGTGCTGGGATTACAGGCATGACCCATGGAGCCCGACCAAGTGGGAGAAGTTTAAAATTTTTCTAGCTCTAGTCAGGCTCAAGAGATTTTAGAAATCGATAGAGTTCACTTTGACCTTTTTTTTTAAAAGGAAAATGGAAACACTGCTTTTGTTAAAAGTACGTATTTCAGTTTGGTTCCAAGAATTCGGCACGCGACTGGCTGAGCACAGCCTGACTCCCAGCCTCAGTTAACGAGCTGGTAGGAGTCCTTGCTTCATCCCCTGGGCCCTGCTACTCTGCTCTCCCGCTTCCTCTCTGAACCCTGACCAGCCAGTGACCCCATCCAGTCCAGTTACCCCTGACAGTCCAGTGACCCCATCCAGTCCAGTTACCCCTGACCAGCCAGCGACCCCATCCAGTCCAGTTACCCCTGAAAGTCCAGTGACCCGATTCAGTCCAGTTACCCCTGAACATCCAGTGACCTCATCTAGTCCAGTTACCCCTGACCAGCCAGTGACCCCATCCAGTCCAGTTACCCTTGACCATCCAGTGACCCCATCCAGTCCAGTTACCCCTGACCATCCAGTGAC
>NW_016808133.1:537811-543436 GCF_001698545.2 Rhinopithecus bieti
TCCTCCTCTTCCACCTCCTCCTCTCCCTCCACCTCCTCCTCCTCCTCCTCCACCTCCACCACCTCCTCCTCCTCTTCCTCTTCCTCCTCCTCCTCCACTACCTCCTCCACCTCTCCTCCACTATCTCAGCCACTCCCTCCTCCTCCTCCACTCCTCCTCCTCCTCCTCCTCCACTACCTCCTCCACTACCTCCTCCTCCACCACTACCTCCTCCACTACCTCCTCCTCCACTACCTCCTCCACTACCTCCTCCACTACCTCCTCCTCCTTCTCCACCACTTCCTCCTCCTTACCTCAGATCTCACCCCATGGCATCTACTGCTGCCCCTTCCTCTGATTCATCTTCATAGCACCTGCCACCATCCAACATTCTATTATATATTTGTTTAGTGTCTATTTCCTGCTCGAGAGTGTAAGCCCAATCTTGTGAGTTGGTAGAGTTGTTCACCACTGCATCTTGAGCATGTGGAATAGTGCCTGGCACATGGTAGACACTCCCCAAGCACTTCTGAATGAACAAATGATTGTTGTTGAACAAATGATTATTTTTTTCACAAATGGGAAGCCTCAGATTCTGACTGGGTGCTTCTCACTCCAGCTCACATGGCTGTCAGGGGCTGAGCTGGGACTTAAACCTAGGTCCGTGACTCTGGTGTTCCGACTCTCCCACCCTGCCACACTCTGTGCATCACAGGTCCCCCATGGCACCGAGCTGCCCCTCAGACTGCATGCCTCTTTTGAAAGAAGCACTGACTGAACTGGGGCCAACCGCGGCTCACCCCTACATTTCATCTGAATGAAGTCCAGCTGGTGGATGGCCTGCAGCAGCGGCTCGCTGTCCAAGGTCAGATCAAACTCCGCAGACACTTTTGGTTCCAGGGCGCCTTTGACCCACTGCTCCTGAGACACCTGGACGCGTTTGATCAGAGCATCTGAGATCTTAAAGGAGAGCAAAGAGTTTAAGGTTTTGCTTTGCAAAGGAAAAATTGTGCAGCCAGGGGTGAGGAAGAGGTAGGGGCTTTGTCTCCATGGGACTCAGAGACAGAAAAGGGTTGTGCTCTCGAGCCATGGCAGAGATTAAATGACCCCTGCCCACCCAGCACAGGCTGTCTAAAAATGCACTGAAATATTGTTTCAATCATATTTCAGAATCACATGAAATGAAAAGAAGCACTTGCTGCTTAAAGAGAGTGTAGCAAACACTGTTGAGAAATACAAGATGCTTTTTAAATATACAAATGCATCCCTCATTAGATCTGTTTTCCTAGATCTAGTACTTTGCAAAGTGAAACATACTAGCAGTTTGCCCCAGTGTCTAAAGAAAGCATATTCCATACCCCTAAAGTTTCTAAGCCCACATCTGCCCCCTGCCCGTGTGTTTCCTCTGAGTCGTTCTGCAACTTCTGCTCCAAACTTGACTGCATCACACCCATGGTTCTGCTCCCCTTTGCTGGAAAGTCCTGCTTATCAGACATTTGCACATGTCCCTGTCGAGCCAGGATCTCGTGTATCTTTCTTGGGAAATAATCAAAGGGATTCATCATTTTCCCCACTGACAGAGACTGAATCACTGCCATGTTCCTGAGAGATACTCATGACCCTGAGTCAGCCTGAATGCAGGAGAGATGGCCCTGAGAAGATTGCACTGTCCCTGTAGGCAGCTGGTCACCAGCCATGCCTGTAGGACTCTGCACATTGAGATAATGGGCCATGTGGATTCTGCTAACTTGCTTCTTCCAGTGCAATCTGTCCAGCTTGTTTGGCAAGACTGTCCTTTCCCGTTTGTGGGGAAAATGTTGTAGTGAGGCATTTCAGCCCTAGAGATGATGTCATTCCACCTCCTCGTTTCATGCGTGCTGTAAAATTAGGTCACATCTAGTGAGAGTCAGAGCCAAGGTGAGACCCTAGGTCTTCTGGAATCACTGAGCAAAGGAGAATCTGCTCAATCCAAGCCAGGAAAGGATCTTGACTGGAATTTGGACTGATTTGGGGAACAATGGGGCAGTTGGAGGAAGACTACCTGGTGTCTTCCAGGGGCGGGCTCACCTGTAAGAACCCCGAGGGGTCGTTCTCCTTGATCACCTCCAGGCAGTACTCCATCAGTCCGGTGGACTGACGCAGCTTCAGTGTGCAGTGATTGATCTGGTCCCAAACCATCTGCAACGGAAAGACTCCTCTAAGTAACTGTCTCCTGAGAGGAAGAGCAGGCAGGCCACGGCAAGAGTCAGAGAACTAGCGCCAATACAGCCTGGAAGAAGCGGCGCTGGCCTGACCACCTCTCATCCACTCCTGTCTCGGCTCTGCTGCTGAGCTCCATGTGTCCTCTTTGCTGGGAAATAAGTGGACTCACTTCCCAAGAAGCAGGGCTACAACACCCAACACAGAAACCTTTCTAAACTCATGACGGTCATGCAGAGAAAGAGCATAATCTGGAACTCTCCATACAATCAGTGACCAGCTTCTTGACTGGCTTCCGACCTCTCTGTGGCCCTGGATAACGCCATGGTCTTAGCCCCCTCACTTATGAACCATGGGATCATCTCCAGCATGCATTTCTGCTTTTCTTGACAGTAATATTTTCTGGTCCACTTATGAAATGTCTCTAGCATAGATGGAGCTCCTCAAACAGTGACAGCCCGTCATCAACTCAGAGAGTTCGTGGGTGCCTGGTTGAGTCAGGGACTCAACGTGATGTGAGGGGAGAGTCTCGTCTTCCCTTGGTGGTAACTGGCTGTGTATGTTATTGCTGACTGTTGAGGACGTGAGCTATCAGAGAGGACCTGAAGAAGGGGACAGAGCTGGAGACCTGAACAGGGTCAGGGCTAGTCACTGTCATTGGTCACTTCTGCTCTGCAAAATGAGAACAAGAATAGTCCCTTAGATAGAAACAGGGAGGGAGAAGGTGGGCTTCTGACTTGAAATCCTCAAGACACAGGGCATATTGATTCATCTCTGTCAGGTCACATGAATATAACTGAACCAGCTGGTGCATCTCTTCCTTATCTCATTCATTCATTAGCTCACTCATTCACTCACTTAGCCAATATTTACCCAGTGCCTACTGTGTGCTCCACCCCACGCTAGGTGCAGAGGATGTGGCAGGGATTCAATGTGTCAATCTCCCAGGTACCTACCTTCAACTTGTGTTCCCTCTCCTTTGTCACCTTGGTGAGCAGCTTGGCTTTCTGACGAGTTAAAGCATCCACAAGGGCATCACACTGAGCAACCAGGCAGGCTTCGTAGTCCAGTCCGTTTTCCTGGCAGAGGTCGGGGGTTGGTTGGGAAGAAGCAGAGAGTTTTAGGGGAGAAGATGCTAAAATCTGGTGAATGCTATAGACAAAAATATATTTCAGAGAAGTTCATCCTAGAGTTCTCTATAATGTTGTTAAATTAGAGACAATATTTATATGAATTAAGGCAGGTACTATGAATCTCAGCACAGCCATATGGCAGAACATTCTGTAGTCATTCAGATCTTGCTCATAGGGCATTTTTAATGCCATAGGAAAATGCTCATTAGAGACTGTTAAGAAGGAAAAAAGGCAGGATACATGCTGTTCACAGCATAATACCATACATTGTGTGTGTGTGTGTGTGTTTAAAGTAATAGAACAATATGTATCAAAGCGCTGAGAGTGGTCACCTCAGATAGGGGGATATTGGTGAACTTTTTCTTATCTGTCTATTTCCCCTACCTTCCAAAGTTTCTGTAACACCTACTTGTGCTTTTTTTTTTTTTTTTAGATGGAGTCTCACTCTGTCACCCAGGCTGGAGTGCAGTGGCGCTATCTCAGCTCACTGCAAGCTCTGCCTCCCGAGATTACGCCATTCTCCTGCCTCAGTCTCCCAAGTAGCTGGGATTACAGGTGCCTGCCACCATGCCTGGCTAATTTTTTGTATTTTTAGTAGAGATGGGGTTTCACTGTGTTAGCCAGGATGGTCTTGATCTCCTGACCTTGTGATCCGCCCACCTTGGCCTCCCAGAGTGCTGAGATTACAGGCGTGAGCCACTGCGCTTTTTATAATTGGAAAAAAGTAAGACAAACAAAAAAACAATAGTGCTCTTGCAGTAAAGTCTTCCTCAGTTTTTAAAAAACTCCTTCTGGGTCTCAGTGTGGATCCAGACCTCATGTGATGAGCTGAATTTTGTCTTCCCAAGTTCATACATTGACGTCCTGACCCTTCCCAGTGCCTCTGAACATGACTGTATTTGGAGATAAGGCCTTTAAAGAGGTCATTAAGTAAAATGAGGTTGTATGGGTAGACCCTGGTCCAACATAACTGGTGTCCTTATAAGAAGAGATGAGGACACAGATGCACAGAGGTCAGACCATGTGGGGACACAGGGAGAAGATGGCCATCCACAGGCCAAGTGGAGAGGCCTCAAGAGAAACCAACCCTGCTGATGCTTTATCTCAGACTTCCAGCCTCCAGAGCTATGAGAAAATAGATTTCTGCTGCTTAAGGCACTCAGTCTCTGGTGTTTTGCGATGGCAGCCCCAGCAGGCTAATGTATCTCGTGTCCGTGAAACATGGGAAACATTATGACTTAAAATGTACTGTGGCTGAAGTCTGCACTTAACTTGTTGGGAAGGGTGGTTTTTAAGAATTTAAGGGGCCAGGCGCAGTGGCTTATGCCTGTAATCCCAGCATTTTGGGAGGTGAGGCGGGTGGATCATGAGGTCAGGAGTTCGAGGCCAGCCTGGCCAACATGGTGAAACCCCGTCTCTACTAAAAAATACAAAAAATTAGCCAGGCGTGGTGGCAGGTGCCTGCAATCCCAGCTACTCAGGAGGCTGAGGCAGGAGAATTGCTTGAACCCAGGAGGCGGAGGTTGCAGTGAACCGAGATCACGCCACTGCACTCCAGCCTGGGTGACAGAATGAGACTCTGTCTCAAAAAAAAAAACAAAAAAACAAGAATTCAAGGACCCTCAGTCCCTTTTCTTCCTCCAGACATGTCAATGCGTTACGGATTTCTCATCTTATGACCGGTTCCTCTACGTGTGCACATTCACACAGGAGCACCTGTGTGTGCACGTTCTCCCCTATAGACAGACCCTGAGGCCACAGATGGTGCCTCAATGATCTTTGTATCCTGTGCTGGGCTCAGTACCTGACACAGCATAAGAGTTCAGTAAACACATTTGTTTAGAAAATGATGCATTTATATTTTGATGCATTGATGACATGGGCATATTTGGCCACAAAAGCACCATATACAGATGCCACCTAGGACGACATGGCATGTAGAGTGCTAAATCACGTCTTTCCAGCTCTCTCTGACTGGCTCTGTGTAAAAGTCCTTTCCTGTATCAAGTGTCGCGTGTGTGCCAATGAGTTGAGTATGTGATACTTTCAGCACCCAAGGCTATAGGATAGGACACATTAACCTTCTAATGTCCATCACTGAGAAAATCCTCACCACAAGACTTTTCCTTTCTTTCTGTTCTTCCTCCTCCTCCTCCCCCTCCTCCTCCTCCTCCTCCTCCTCCTCCTCCTCCTCTTCTTCTTCTTCTTCTTCTTCTTCTTCTTCTTCTTCTTCTTCTTCTTCTTCTTCTTCTTCTTCTTCTTCCTCTTCTTCTTCTTCTTCTTCTTCTTCTTCTTCTTCTTCTTCTTCTTCTTC
>NW_016808133.1:543750-576295 GCF_001698545.2 Rhinopithecus bieti
TTCTTCTTCTTCCTCTTCTTCTTCCTCTTCTTCCTCTTCTTCTTCTTCTTCTTCTTCTTCTTCTTCTTCTTCTTCCTCTTCTTCTTCTTCTCCTTCTTCTTCTCCTTCTTCTTCTCCTCCTCCTCCTCCTTCTTCTTCTTTTTCTTTCTTCTTCTTCTTTCTTCTTCTTCTTTTTTTCTTTGAGACAGACTTTTGCTCTTGTTGCCCAAGCTGGAGTGCAATGGCACGATCTCAGCTCACCGCAGCCTCTGCCTCCCAGGTTCAAGCGATTCTCCTGGCTCAGACTCCAGAGTAGCTGGGATTACAGACACCTGCCACCATGCCCAGCTAATTTTTGTATTTTTAGTAAAGACGGGTTTCTCCGTGTTGGTCAGGCTGGTCTCAAACTCCCTACCTCAGGTGATCCACCCGCCTCGGCCTCCCAAAGTGCTGGGATTATAGGCATGAACCACTGTGCCCGGCCCCTTTCTTCTTATTATGATGCACAATGTGCAAACTTTCCACACTGAGTATTTCTCCTGACTTCAGAGCTGTGCTCACCTGGATCTGCTGCAATATGTTCTTCAGCTGAACCAGAAACTCCTTTGCTTCCTTTGCCTTATCCGAAACTCCATTTAAGGCCTGAGATAGTTGTGCCTGAAAAAGATATCACACATTAAAAAGAAAAAGTAGGTGTGAAAGGCACAGAAAATTTGCACTTCATCATAAAAGCTTATGTTTTTAAGAGGGGATAGGACTGATCCCACGCATCTGCTGTTCTCATTGATGCGGGGTCCACCACTGACCCATGATCTCTATGACATTTGTTTCTTTTTCCAGCAGTGGTAGATTGGCCTACACTCTCCTTTCTCATCCCCAAAGCTGGATAGAGGTAGGGAGCACTCAACTAATGGGTTGAAGCAAACAGGTCTGCCCCTGATGTTTGCAGAGTGCAAGACAAGAAGATAAATGGAGCCCTTGGCTTGGCCTGGCCCCCTCTATCCATTATCAGTACACGCTTGTATGGACATTCCAGACCCCAGGTCAAGTTCCATCCACCCCATCCCTACACAGTCATCTCCTGGCCTAGGGTGCAAACCCTGGGGCCTGGTCTGCCCTGAAGGATAGACAGGAAGGGGGCTGTGAGTCCTGGAACTGGACTAGGTGTACAGACTGGTAATCCTATGGCATCCTGCAAAGGGGCACACAGGCTCCTATCCTGGTACCCTTAGCCCTGGGGATTCCTAACCTTGCAGAGAGGGGTGTGGCCAGCAGAGGTTTCTGAAGTACGAGGACCAGTTGCTGTGGCCCAAGGGTGAAACTGCAAGCTGAGCTCAAATCTATGGCTTTTGACACCAGGCTTCTTTGTAACAAACCACGTCCACACACAATTGAATTTGTCTTTAAAACCTAGCTATTGAGTAGACGTGACCTTGATTTTTTTTTTTTTTTTTTTTGAGACAGGGTCTCACTCTGTTGCCCAGGCTAGCGTGCAGTAGCTTAATCATGACTCACTGCAGCCTCAACCTCTCAAGTTCAAGTGATCCTCCCGAATCAGCCTCCTGAGTAGCTGGGACTACAGGCATGCAACACAATTAGTGCCCAGCTAATTTTTGCATTTTTTAGTAGAGATGGTATCTCAGAGGCTGTATTGCCCAGGCTGGTCTCAAACTCCTGGTCTCAAGTGATCCTCCCACCTTGGCCTCCCAAAGTGTTGGGATTAAAGGTGTGAGCCATCACGCCCGTCCAGACTGTGACCTTGATTTTCAACATGACTCTCATTTTCCACATTAAAAAGCTGAGGATAGAACAAAGCAGTCAGAAGGTCCAGGGTCTCCTTCTCCCCCAAGTCCCCTCCCAGATCTCTGCTCAGATGTCACCATGTCAGTGAGGACTTTCCCCACGACCTTGTGCAATAGCCCTCTCGCCTTCCCCTGGATAATTCTTCCTCCTAACAGTTGTCACCACCCAACCTAGAAAACTTGTTTGCTGTCCATCTCCAAGTCCTAGAATGAAGGACAAGGGCTTTTCTGGGTGGCTCACAGCCTATCCCGGCACTGGAAGAGCACCCGGCCCGTGGTAGCATTAAATAAATATTTGTTGAATGCATGAATCAGTGAATGGGATTCTTTAGACCACACCAACGGTTGTCAAAGTGTGGTTCCCGACCAGCAACATCAGCATCGCTGGGCGATTTGTTGAAATGCACCGTCACTGGCTGCACCGCAGATCTGCTGATCAGAGGCGGTGGGTGAAGCCCTGGAGTCTGTGCTTTACCAAGCCCTCCAGGGGCCTCTGATGCAGTTTGAGATCCCCCTGGACTATGCAAGTGCAGCCTCCGCTGAAAACCAATGGAGAAGATGGCAAAGGGAGCCCACGAAAAGACACAGGGGGTAGGTGGAAAGACAAGGAAGGGGGCCTGGTTCCGAGGAGCACCGGCACACAAGGGAGGTTAAGGTCTGGGCTCTGTCTGCTCAGACAGAGCAGGAGCCTCAGGCTGAGGATCAGCAGAGGTGCAGCTCCTAGGAGAAGCTTTTCCCTACACCATGAGCCTCACCATCCCTAGCCCCACCTCAGTGGGTTTAGGCTCTCCCCTCTGTAGCTGGCCCACAGTGTACCACCATCTGTTGCCAGCACCCAGGCAGTGAAACATCCCATAGAATGTACAGTGATGGCAGAAGCGTCCCAGGTCTGCTCTGTCCCTGGCAGTAGCCACTCGCTGCCTGTGGGTACTGAGCACTTGAGGTAGCTAAGTGACTGAGGAGCTGCACTTTTTGTATTATATAGGGTAAGTTTTAACTGCCATGTGTGATTAGCCAGTGGCTAGTCCTGGAGAGTACAGGTTTGACACCCATCTGATAACCTACAGGTCACATTTGGCAGGCTTCCTGATTAACCACCTGGGGAAGGACTTGTGATTCATGGCTTACATCCTGTCTCTGAGTAAAGGCTCTTACCCTGAGGCCCTCAAATCCTACTGTGAGTTCCTCAAAGTGTTGACATACTGATTAATACATAACCTACTGGCATCAAAAAGGACACTGAAGCCAGGTGGGGTAGCTCATGCCTGTAATTCCAGCTATTCAGAGGCAGAGGCAGGAGAATGCTTGAGGCCAAGAGTTCAAGACCAGACTGGGCAACATAGAGAGACCTCCATGCTGCACCCCCCGGCCCCGCTTTCCTCCTTCATCCTCACCTTGTCTCTATAAAAAATTTTTTAAAATTAGCTGGACATAGTGGTGTGTGCTTGTAGTCCCAGCTACTCGGGAGGCTGGGGCAGGAGGACAGCTTGAGTCCAGGAGGTCAAGGTTACAATGAGCTATGATTATGACACTGTGCTCCAGCCTAGGTGACAGAGTGAGACTGTGTCTCAAAATAAAAATGACACATTTGTTTCTGAGTCACAAAGTTTTACTGATCATCTTGCACATAGAATGTTAGCCTGTGTGTTGTCATCTGTAGCCAATGAATGTAACCTCTGTGTTGCAGCCACCAATGGAAAAGGAGTTCTCCCTTCTCCTACACTTTCTAGCTAAGTCTTCCAACCTGTGACAGGCTCTGGAACACGCCCAGCTTTTTTGGTGCATCTTCCCCCGTCGAGCCTCACACTTGGCTTCCAGTGAACCTTTATCAAATTATTTCTGCCTCGACAGCCTTAATTTTGCCACATCCTTAGTGGGATGCAGGGCCCAGGACAACTCCACCCATCCCAAGATACTCACCCTCAAAAGGAGGCTGAGGGGTCAGCATCATTCACAGGCCCTGGGGGGTGTCTTTAATGACAGGGGTTTTCAGGTTGAAGTTTATCAGGGACAGGGAAAGAATAGCAACCCCTCCCCAAGACACCCACCCAAAGCATGGGCCCCCTGGGGCTGTGGCTGGCCCTTCCTCTCTTGGTCAGCTCAGCCTGCAGTTACAGAACACACAGACCTGGGGCTTCAACCACAAACATGGATTTCTCAGAGTTCTGGAGGCTGGAAGTCCAAGATCCGCATGCCAGCACGGTTGGTTCTGGGTGAGGGCCCTCTTCCGGGTTAGGTCCTCACAGGGTGCCATGGTTTGGATATAGTATTTTTGGCCACATCAAATCTCATGTTGAAATTTGATCCCCAGTGTTGGAGGTGGGGCCTAGTGGGAGGTGTTTGGTCACGCGGGCAGATCGTGCATGAATGTCTTGGTACCGTCCTCCCCTCCTTCTTAGTGAGTTCTCACTGTATTAGTCTCCATAAGAACTGGTGTTAAACAGAGCCTGGAAGCTCCCTCCTCTCTTTCTCAATTCCTCTCTTGCCATGTGATGCCATGTGATGCCTGTTACCCTTTGCCTTCCACCGTGAGTGGAAACTTCCTAAGGCCTCACCAGAAGCAGATGCTGGGGCCATGTTTCTTGTACAGCCTGCAGAACCATGAGCCCCATAAACCACCTTTCTTTATAAATGACCCAGACTCCAGTATTCCTTTATAGCAATGCAAATGGACTAAGACACATGGATTTTCCTTGGTGTGTGCACAAAGAGGAGAGAGAGAGCTTGAGAGAGAACTCAGGTGTGTCTTTCTCTTTTTATAAGGGCATTAATCCTATCAGAGGGAGCTCTGAGCACATCTAAACCTAATTACCTCCCAAAGGCTCCACCTCCTAATATCAGCACATTGAAGATTTAGGCGTCAACATATGAATTTGGAAGTGACACAAACATTCAGTTCCTAGCACCTCCCACTCGTCATACAGTCCTCAGTGGAGAGACTTTGTCTTTTGTCTCTACATTTCTATCCCACTCTGCTGCACAAAGTAGGAGCTCAAAGAATGCTCCCTGGCTGAATAAAAAGCAAAACAATTGCTTGACTCGAGGTGCGTGCAAAGAGTGGGGTAGATCCCTGCAGATTCATCACCACCGCTAGCACCTCCCTGGAGGAACTCAGCAAGCTTGCTTCTGTCTGAAAGGCAGCGTAGTTAGGGTCACGCACCATCTGCCCAGTACCAGGGGCCAGGATGGCTCTGCCCCAGCCAGCGCCAGCCTTCCAGGAGCCCAGCCCTCCCCAGAGCCTGCTGACCTGCTTCCTGCTTGGCAAGACGACCAAGGAGCTTGGCAAGGAGCCCAAGAACAGAGCGGTTTTGAAGGCGACCTGTGACCACTGGCTAATGCCTGACTGAAAGGGGGACAGTCTCACAGTTCAGTGGACACTGCTTCCAGGTCCATCAGACTTGCCATCTAATTTTTCCCTCCACTGCTTTTGATGCCCCTTGGTGAGGTCACCTCAATGCAAGCCACATTGGGGCCTGCGGTGTGCTCAGCCACATGAGGGCTCCAAGTCCTGGTCTGCAGCCATGGAAGAGCCCAAATGGGCAGTGTGAGGGCTAACCGCTGTCGAGGGATGTCCTCATAAGCACACACTGGTCCTTTTCTTCAACCCAGTCCTTTGTGTGTGAATGACCACAAGTCACTTCTTCTCGCTCAGGGAATAGCATTGTGGAGATCAGACGTGATAATTCTAGTGGAAAAGGAGCAAAGGTTTTTGCAGTGAAAGAACAAAGGATTATTCTTATTCTTATTCTTATTCTTATTCTTATTCTTATTCTTATTCTTATTCTTATTATTTTAAGAGATGGAGGTTTAGAGCAGTGGCTCATGCCTGTAATCCCAGGACTTTGGGAGGCTGGGGTGGGAAGATTGCTTGAACCCAGGAGTTTGAGACTAGCCTGGGCACCACAGTGACTGCAACCAGACTGGGTAATATAGTGAGATGTCGTGTCGACAAAAAATTTAAAAATTAGCCAGGTGTGGCGGCGTGTGCCTCTAGTCTCAGCTACTTGGGAAGCTGAGGCAGGAGGATCACTCGAGCCCAGGTTGAGACCCTGTATCAAAGACAGACACAGAGAGAGAGAGAGAGAGATAGGGAGAGAGAGAGAGAGAGAGAGAAACAGAGAGAGAGAGAGAGACAGATGGAGATCTGGAGAGCCTTCTCTGCCACCCAGGCTGGAGTGCAGTGGTGCAATCACAGCTCACTGCAGCCTCAAAAACCTGGCCTCAAGCGATCCTCCTGCCTCAGCCTCCCAAAGCACTGGGATTACAGGCCTTAGCCACCTTGCCTGGCCTCTCACTCTCTGAAGATGGGTGGCCCAGGAAAGCTGCATCAGCTGCTTGCCCTGCTGCCCCACTGCACCCTGGAGATCTCTGCCTTGAGCATGTTGGAGTGCCACATGGTACGCAGCATAGTACCCGACATGCAGAATGTGCTCCGTAAATATTTGTGTCAGTGAATTGATTTTGCTCTAGATTTTTGTCTGACTACCTCCCCGAGATATTCAAGTCTCAATCCTCTCCCACACCGGGCATAATTAAAATGGCCATGTGGTCACTCCTAACCCACTGTTTCTAGGGCATGGAGCCCCATATGGTCCCGGGCACCAGCAGTCTGACCCTACTCTGGGGACTGACCTGCTTTTTATGACTTCTGGGTGTTAACTATTTCTAGGTTAACTGCCACCACTGACCTGGTTCGCATTTAGTCACACTAGATGGGACTTCTGATGCCCCCCACACCTGATGCCCTGTCTCTATTGCATACCAGAGGATTCCTCTGCCCTGCCCTGCTCTCCCCGCTTACTGAGCAACCTGCCAACAGCTGGGGAAGCCCCCCACCCACCATCGCAACACCCCTTGCCCAGTCTGCGGAGAGGGGCTTTGTTTTCTAGTCTTCTCTCAATGGCCAGGCCTAGGCTCCAAGGCCCAGTAACCGGAATAAAGATAACTTCCAGGCTTGGTGTGGTGGCTCATGCCTGTAAACCCAGCACTTTGGGAGGCTAAGGCGGGAGGATCACTTGAGCCCAGGAGTTCTAGACAAGCCTAAGCAACACAGCAAGACCCCTGTCTCCATAAAAAATACAAAAGTTAGCTGAGTGTGGTGGCACACACCTGTAGTCCCAGCTACTCAGGAGGCTGAGGTGGGAGGATTGCTTGAGCCCAGAAGTTTGAGGCTGCATTGAGCTTTGATTGTACCACTGCACTCCAGCCTGGGTGACAGAGTGAAATCTTGTCTCTTAAAAAAAAGATGATGAATAAATATAACTTCCCTAGTGTCCAGCCTAAACTGAGGCTCAGAAACATGGTGGGGAGCCTTGATTACCCTGCGATTGAGGCAGATGCAGCAACAGGCCTGGAGACTGGAAACAAGGTATGACCCACGGAGTCACTGGAGGTGACTCACAGGGATGGGACAGGGAGGAGGTGGGCACATGGAGACCCTGGAAATGGGGAAAGAATAGGACAAAGCAGGGTCCTGAGAGGGAGACTTGGGCAGACTCCTCCCCCATGAAATAGTGGCAGCCAGACCTCCCAGATTCCCCAACCCACTGGCTTCCCCACTCCCAGTCTGCTCCCAGGATCCAGTCCCCCGCCCTGAGGATCCAGGCCACAGAGACTTTGCTCTCTGCAGCATGAGGGATTGATGGTAAAGGCACAGGGGAGAGGGCGGGCCCCTGGGTAGAAGTCCACTTAGGGAGGAGCCAGCTCAGCATTGGCTATGAAGGGAGCAATGCTGGGTGGCAGTCCCTGCTATGTTAGGCTGGGGTCCACAGGCTGAAGAGGACCCCCCTGAAACAGAAGGGGTCATTGGCAGAAGAACTAGGAGCCAGGGGTTGACCCAGGCAGCCTCTCTCTGCAGTGACTGTGGCCCAGATTTGGGGAGAGGTCCCCTGAGGCAAAGCAGCTCAGAAGATCAGTTCCTATCCCTGCAGCTCCCTGTGTTTGGGTCACTAAGCCAGTAAGGAGGAGACTTGGGATTGGAATGGAGCTCTCCAGATGCTGATCCAGTGTTCTGTTCAGTACATCAAAGCCACCTCCAACTCTCAGAACCCCTACATGGAGCCTGCTGCCATGACTCTGTCAACACAGACTAGATCTCTTTGAAGGCGCCACCACTGCCGTCATCTAGGGCTATTGCAAAAGAAGAGAACCCTCTGGGAGGATCTGCCTTTCCCTGAATCCCCAGGCTCACTCTGTCATGTGTTCCTATGGGACATTAGTTTCTTGTCACTGCTGTGACAAGTTGTCATAAACCTCATGACCTAAATCAACACAAATTTATCATCTTATGGTTCTAGAGGTCAGAAGTCCAAAATGTGTCTTACAAGCCTAAAATCAAGGTATGGGCAGGGCTGGTTCCTTTTGGAGGCTCTAAGGGAGAATCCCCTTCCATGCCTTTTCTGGCTTCTAGAGGTCACCCACATTCCTTGGCTTGTGGCCCCTTCCTTACATCGCTCAACCTCTTGTGCTATGGTCTGAATGTTTGCATCTCCCCCAAATTCGTATGTTGAATCCTAAGCCCAGGAGAGGTGGTATCAGGCAGTGGGGACTTTGGGAGGTGGTGAGGTCATGAGGGTGGAGCCCCCATGAAGGGGATTAGTGTCCTTATGAAACAGGCCCCAGAATGAGGACACAGTGAGAAGGTGCCATCTATGAATCAAGAAAAGGTCCTGTCAGGCACCAAATCTGCTAGGCACTGATCTTGGACTTCCCAGTCTCCAGAACTGTGAGAAGTATATTCCTGTTGTTTATCAGCCCCCCGTCTATGGTATTTTGTTACAGCATCCTGAAGATTAAGACATCTTGCTTCCATCCTCACCTCTTATGTTTAACTCTGATCCTCCTGTCTCCCTCTTACAAGGACCTTTGTGGTGACATTGGAGCCAGCTGAGGATAAAGCAGGATAACCTCTCCATCTCAAGATGCTTAACTTCATCACATTTGTCACATTTGCAAAGCCTTTTCGCCACATAAGGTAACATTCATGGGTTCCAGGGATAAAGATATGGACGTCGTCCTTGGAGTCCATCACTGAGCCTGCTATGACTGGCAATTAAATTTATGTTTTTTAAAAACCTCATTTCACATGTGGTCACAGAACTGTTCAATGTCTGCTGCTCAGAGGACTGTGGACTCAAAGAGATCATGTTGGATTTATCCAGTGTTGCATCCTCAGCTCAGAGCCCGGAGGCTAGTACACAGGACCCACTCTAATTGGTGGCTGACTGAGGGTCTCTTTCTACCTGGATTGTCAGCTTTCTGCTGGTCCCATGAGACAGTTTTCAGGGTAAGATCCACCCAGAGAACCAATATCCACCAGACACAGATCCACCCGCTGAAGCCAGAAAAGTGTATCTTATGGAGAACAATGTCATTTTTGTGCCACAGGGCAAAGCTCTGACTGCCCGAACCCAGTCACAACCTGGACTTGATGGCCTCTCCTCTCCTGTGGTGGGACAGGATCAATAGCAACTGGTGACTTCCCATTAACAGCAATCACAATAACAATCGACAGCTTACTAAGTGCTGAGCTCTTTACATGCCAAATTTAGTTGATTCCTCATAACCTATCAAGGAGGTGCCATATTAACACCATTTTACAGAAAAGCAGACAGGTTCAGAGAGGGGAAGTAATTTGCTCAAAGTCTCACAGCTAGTAAGTGGTATAGCCAGGGCTCAAACCCAGATTTTTCTGAATCCAAAGCCGATGCTCTTTGCACTCCATTACACTGCCCTTTGGATATTCAACCAACATGGAAGGAGGACAAAACCTAGGTTCCCATTAAAATCCCTCAGAGGCAGGGCTGCTGGGCTGAGACCGTTTGCCATCTTCCAGCTGCATCTTTATTCTCCGGGGGACCCCTATCCCTGGCATTCTGTGTGCTCAGGCAGGGTTGCCTGTCTGCCAATGACAGTTTCATCAGATCCAAGCTCCACTCTCCAGTTCATTAGGATTTCAAATGTGCAGCTGTGTAGGAAGCCTCCACAGCCACTTTGCGAATGTTGATAAAGCAAAGTTGCCATCAGTCTGGGCTTTGTCCCTGCACTGCAGGGGACACATGGAGGGAGGATAAGACACTGACCACCGCCTCCTCCTGCTCCTGTCCCACACAGAGCAGGGTGTCTGGGGGAGGCAGAAGCAGCCAAGACTGCCTTGAATAGCAATATGGCACCATGTAACACTGGTTCCAATGTGATTGAGGGGTGGAAGGGATTATGTGGACACAGCCATAGATCACGCTCTCACAAAGATGTCTCTGTGAGAGTGGGAGAGCGTGGGAAGCAAAAATGGATTGGCAGGGCAGGGACGTGCAGGCAGCTCTCCTCTGGGAGAGAACACAAAAGAACAGGACTCGCTTTTCTCTAGGAAGGGAGATCCCATAGATACACTCCTGTCACTTCGCATCAGCCAAGCTTTCATCCTAGGCCTCTGGAGTGCTGAGCTACTTTCTTTTCCCACAGCCTAACCAAGCATCTGCCTGCCTGGGTCTCTCTCCAGAAGCACTACAGCAGCTTCTCTGTGCCTGGCGTGGGTCAGAGAGAGTATGCCCACTATCCCTCTGGCTACCCAGCCACTTGGCTTCCTTCTGCCTACCTTTGCTACCCTGCCTCCTGCAGTTTGATGCACCACTTGAGAGACAGTAGAGATGGGGCGTGTGTTAAAACAGGAGCCAAAGCTTCACTGAGAATTTCACACCATCATTGGGCACGAAGGAGGTTGTGAAATGGACCACAGGGGATTACTCTCACCTTTTTATCTGCCCTTCAGTGCTAAGGTTTTTTTTTTTTTAATTTGTGGCTGATAATAATGCCTAATAAGTTAAAAATGCCCTCATCTGTTGGCAGAACAGTAGAAATAAATGAAAAATGTAAAGGACTCATTTTTTAAAAAATTAAAAGGCAGAGGCTCCTGGGTAAGCAGAGAAATTGATTTCTGAGCATCTCCTGAGGGAGGCACGGATACCACTGAGGCACACTCCTCTGCTAGGCAGGTGACCTCCTTATCCTTTTATCCTGAAATCCTACTCCCCACTTGGGGAACCTGGGGCCAATGGAGGCAGGCCTTTTCCCTGCATCTTCTTTCTTCCCCATTGTTGCTCAAATGTGGCTATTTTCCTTCATCTTCTTAAATGCTGTCTTGCCAGGTAAAATGTTAAGAGGGATCCAACAACCAACAGCTGTGACTTCCTGGTCACACCATTTGCCTAGGAAGCTTTCAGCTTTCTGTTTTTAGACTTAGATTGATCTCCTGGTCGAGAACCATATGCTTGTGAGATGGGCATCCTCATTAGCCTCGCTGGTGAGGCAGCTGTGGATGTTGTGGGATGTGCGGGTAAAGCCGTCTCCTTCCTCCAGCAGAATGATGAAAGCTGCCCAGACAACCTGAGAAGCACCTTCCCATCATCCAAGCTTTCATCTTAGGCCTTTAGAGTGCTGGGCTGGGGAAGGCTGCCTGGCATTTTCACATGATTGGAGATACTGCTTAATGCAAGTCTGTACCCTGGATCAACCTCAGGGGAAGGGCAATGGACCGAATTGTGTCCCCCAAAATTTAGACGTTGAAGTCCTAACCCCCAGCACGTCAGAATGTGACTGTACTTGAAGAGATGATTCAGTTAGAATGAGGTCATTAGGGTGGGCTCTAATCTGACAGGACTGGTGTCCTTATGAAGAGGGGAGATTTGGACATAGAGACAGACATGTGCGAGGGAAAACACCACGTGAAGATTGGAGTTCTGCTGCCAAGGATCTATGAGGAGCTGAGAGAGGCCGGAGCAGGTCCTTCCCATAGCCTTCAGGGGCAGCACAGCCCTGCCGACACCTTGATTTCAGTCTTCTGGCTTCCAGAACTGTGAGACGATATATTTCTGTTGTTCTAAGCCACCCAGTTTGTGGTGCTTTGTTCTGGCAACCCTAGCAAACGAATACAGAGGGACTAAAAGGAGGTCCACAGATGCGCTGCTGAAACCAGGAATCCAGAGCAGGCCCAATCTGTCCTGTTCTGACTAGAGGTGCGCTCCTTCTTCAGGAAGAAATCCTGTTTTTGCCAGAACATATTCTTGTCTCTCCTTCTGGCCTTTTGGGCTCAAGGTCTCCACTGCTGTGATTCACGCAGAACAAAGTGGGAGCACCTCAGCCTGGCTGTCAAGCCCTTCATCCATTCACCGATGTATTCATTCAACAAGCGTCTGCCAGCCGCCTATCAGGAGGGAAGTGAGTTCTGCTCACGGGGACCATCCCCTTCTCTTTCCCTGGGATAATCGGCTACCCAAGCACCTACCTTCCAGAAGACCCCCTCCTCCTTCTCTTCTCCCCTAGTTATGCGCCCTTGTCCCAGCTGTCACCGCCATTTATCACAGCCATCTCCAGTTCTAGCTCAGCTTGCCCACGTCCAGCTCAAATCCTCCTTTTCCATGAAGTCTTCCCGCAGACTCCATGAACTCGTGTGGTCCGTCTTCTCTGTTCTGCCATCACCTCTTGCTTACCTCCGACTGTGGCCCTCGCCACCATCTGTCTGAGGTCTTAGTCACTTATCTACTTGACTGTGTCCCTCACTAGATCAGGACCTCCAGAGTGAGCTGTTCAATCATCTTTGTGTCCGTAGTACAGAGCCTGTGCAGAACGGCCACTCAACCGTGTCTTCTGAATTCACTGATTTCGTGCCGTGTGCTCTGGGGAGCTGCAAAAGGGCAGGACGCATCTGGGCTCCCCTAGGCAAAGGTCCCAGCGCTGCAGCCCAAGGCATCCTCTATGCCTCCTACTAGGGATCCCACTTCTCCCTCTTGATGTGGACTCCCCTCGCTGCCTGTTCATCCCAGCTCACTCCCTGGTCCTGCAGTGGGGGCCAGAACACAGACTTCCTGGGGGTTCCGCTGTGTTGGGAGCTCCTGGGTTCCACTTGTTTGGGCTGTTTTAAGTTCTTCCCCACTTCAGATGAGGAAAACAAGAGCCATTCCCCCTTCTGACTTTCCTTTCTTTTCTTTTCTCAGATCCCTCCAGTGTAGGAGGGTGGGAGGGAGAGCTGGTCCAGGGGCGAGGGGGAGACTCCTTTCTCATGGGGAGTTTTCAGATAAAGGCTCTGGGAATCCTGAGAAGGGTGGAAGGTGTGGGAATGGATGCCGTGGAGTACAGGCTGGCACATTTTCCATGGAGCCAGCAACTCGGATTTAGGTGCCAGCAGATGGTGACCGAGGTGCCCTGTTCTCTGGAAGTCTGGGCACCAGCTCAGCTCCACACTTGCCTAGGCCCGGCGAGCAGAATAAGCTGACCCTCTCCAACCTGCCGGCCACCCATTCAGGAGCACTGCTGGGTGTTTATCCAGCAACCCTGAGTGCTGGGCTTCAGGGTTGGGCCCTGAATTCAAACCCTAATTTTACGTGACCTAGTTTCTTGCCCTCTGTGAGATTTTGTGTCTTCACCTGTGAATTGGGGTAATGATACACACCCCAAAGACCTGCCTCAAGGTGTAATGGTGGCGTGCATGGAGGGCCCTGGGTTCAGGGACTGGCACTCTACTCATGGTGGTTCTGGGTAGAATGAGAACCCCAGAGAGAGCTTCCCCAACAGCTGCAGGGACCATTGTTTTCCTGCCGTTGACCTTCCATTATCCTCCATAACAGTATCCCAGTTTTGCTTTGAGAAGTTGCCTTTTCTCCACTGAGTACAGCCTGGTGGGGCTGGAATTAGGACTCCGGTACCACTGCCTTCTGACAAGGGGTAGGCACATTCCTGTGTGAACCCTGAGAGAGCCAGCCCTTCGAGATGGATGCTGAGGGGCTACCCGGGTCTGAATTTGAGTGGTGCTGAAAGCCATTTGCCTATTGCAGGTTACATACATGCCCTGTGCAAGCCAAACAGTAGCTCAATGCTGGGGCCTTCTTAGCTGTCTGTTCCTGCTCACACTGCCAGAATCAACTGCTGCTGAAGTCCTCATTCTGCCACCTAAACCTGACCAATGAAATGTGACCTGTGGTCAACTTTAACATCAGCAAATCAGAACTGAACAAGCTTGCATCCTTCAGATGCAGTGGGAACTGGAATTAGAATCTAAGCAGAAACTTTTTCTATGCAAGACAGCCCTTCTCTTTGTTCTGGCAGACGTGCCTTGGTTTTATACTGAAGACTGAGTCTCCCTGGTTGGCAAACTGCTGGTTGGAAAAAAGTCTCTTTTTAAAAACATTCCTTTTCAGTTTTCAGTGGATTTGTTAACACCCTATTCTAGGCCAGCAGGATGACAACTCCTTGGAATTCAAAACTGAACAAAGAGACAAAGAGACCTGGAGAGATGGCTGTTTGTTCCATAGTTCCTTGAGCAGACCCCTGCTATTAGAGTATTCCTGTACATGCTGCTTCTTCAAACTTGGGGAAGACTTTGGAGCCAGAATGCCTGGGTTTGAATCCCAGCTCACTGACTCTGTGACATTAGGTGAGTCACTTACTCTCCCTGCCCCCATTTTCCTCAAATGTAAAAGGCGGGTAATAGCAGTAGGTACCTAACAGAGTTATAACGAGGATTAGGTGACTTAATAAATGTAAAATGCACCTGGCACATACTCAATGCTATCTATGTGCTCCCTGTTGTTACAGTTTCAAACCTGGCTCTCAAAGTTCCTATTGATTCTGTGAGTACTTAAGAAAAAAGCAATATTTTTTGTTTTTTGTTGGAAGGGAGAGATGGGGGTCTTACTTTGTTGTCTAGTCTGGAGTGCAGTGGTGCCATCAGGAAGCACTGCAGCCTTAAACACCTGGGCTCAAGTGATCCTCCCCGCCTCAGCCTCCCAGGTAGCTAAGATGTTGGGCACGTGCCACCATGCCCGAGTAATTTTTATATTTTAATATCTTTACGTTTTGTAGAGATGAGGTTTGGTGGGTTGCCCAGGTTGGTCTCAAATTCCTGGCTTCAAGTGATCCTCTTGCCTCAACCTCCCAAAGCGTTGAGATCACAGGTGTGAGCCACTCTGCCCGGCCTGTTTTTCTGATAAATTCCCTTTGATTCAAATTAGCCAGAGTCGGATTCCTTTGCTCTCAGTGAAGGATTCTAGTTGATTTAGTGGTTAGGATGCCCAACAAACGCAAAGACAGCTATGCTATAATTAGTGATTCATGCTGAGCCTTGGTATAGTCCATGCTTGTGGAGATGGTGATGATCAGAGGTCTGTTCTTTTTCCCTTCCACAACTCAGCTTCAGACTCTGACTCCCAAAATCCTGACTGCTTAGGACTTCCCCACGAGCTTCTGCCCTGAGGCTTGCAGGGAGGAGCAGCCTAGTTTGTCAACAGTGGATTTTAAGCTGCCAGGATTGATATGTCAGAGCCACCAACCAAATTTTCTTAACTAGAACATAACGCTGAAGTCAAAATAAAAAGAGGCGGGACTGATGGGCAGTACTGCCAGAAACGGACTTCCGGTCATTAGCTATATCCGCAGGCACACGGGGGCTTCTTCCTCTGACAAGGTGGCCAGTGAGTGCCAAATGACTTTCAAAAGCTCACGAGCCAGCCCCAGAGTAATTGGGCAATCCATGCCTCCCCTTGGACTTGGGCTTGTCAGTTGAAGTGGGCAGGCAGAGGCAGAGCTGGTACCCACCCTCAAGACGCAAGCCACCTTCACACGACCTGTCAAGTTGCTGTGTGCCTCTGTGCCTATGCCCTTGCCATTCATCTGCCGGACGTGCCCTTTCCTGTTGCTGCACTGGTGCCCCACGGTCATCCAAATCTCAGCTCAAGTGTCCCTCCCTTATGCCAGATTGTGCGACCTCCCCCTTCAAGTGCTATTGAGAAGTCCTTTTTCTGGGCCCTTACACCAACAAGATGTGGATCTCTTTCCATTCTACTGCCATCGTGTATTTACTATTTTTTGTTTGTTTTTTAGGACAGGGTCTCGTGTTTCCCAGGCTCGTTTAAAACTCCTGGCCTCAAGTGATCCTCCCAGCTTATCCTCCTGGACAGCTGAGAATATTTACTTCTTCTTTCACTAAATTGTGCCGTCTTGTGAGATAAGACTTTGCCTGTTTAATCTTTGCATGGGCTACCAGTGTATGTCCCATAAATATTTGTTGAATAAGTGAATTAGTTACTTTTTAATTGGACAACATGACAGAGAAGTTTCTAAAATGAACCAAGGGTCAGAAGCAAGGACCAGAGCTCTATTTTAGCTTTGCACCTGATACGAAATATTATATTAGAACAGTCACATGATTTCACTTCTTACACTTTGGGGTAACCTACTAGAGCAAGGCCCTCATTTGTCACCAGCCATGTGAAGATATGAAGAGAACATGCTCAGGAAGTAAGCTAAATATATCAAACCATCCCTTTAAAACAGGCTCCAGAAGAGCTAGGCTTATGTTTCTACCATTTTGAATTATAGCAGAAGAAATAGATTTTAAGCCAAATAAAACTATCCAGAAAAAAGATTCAGAATAGAGAAAAGAATTTTAAAGGAAAAGCAGGTTGTCAATAAAACGGTGTTTATTCACTCTGGATAGTGTGCCCTATTCCAGGAGTTGTATATATGGTGGGAATGTCTACCTCTCTACAGCTGAGGGAATCATGGGAAAAAGCCACCAAAAACATCAAGACTAAAATAAGTCTAAATGTGGACCTAGTAGAGGACATTGCTAGATTTTTAAAGTTTTTTTTTTTCTCATTTTTCTGTGACCAAAGGAAAGGATAGAAACATTTTGGCTAATGACCAGGGGAAGGCTCAGAAGAGAGAGGCAAGAGTGTGAAATGGAGAGAGCATGGTTGTATCAGACAGCTTAGGCTAGTGACACTGCAGTAACAAACAGCACCCCCCAACTTGGAAGCTTCCAACCACAAACGTTTACTTCTTGCTGACACTGAGTGCCCATTGCAGGTCACCTGCAGCTCTATTTCCCGTCCTCTGCATTTCAGGATTCAGGCTGAAGGAGCTTCTCATTTGAGGCATAGTAAATTCATAGCAGAAGAAAAGGAGCTACAGCCCAAACACACGCTGGCTCTTAAGCCTTCTCCTGGCTGGGCGCGGTGGCTCACGCCTGTAATCCCAGCACTGTGGGAGGCCGAAGAGGGCGGATCATGAGGTCAAGACATAGAGACCATCCTGGCCAACATGGTGAAACCCCATCTCTACTAAAAATACAAAAATTAGCTGGACATGGTGGTGCATGCCTGTAGTCCCAGCTACTCAGGAGGCTAAGGCAGGAGAATTGCATGAACCTGGGAGGCAGAGGTTGCAGTGAGCCAAGATCGCACCACTGCACCCTAGCCTGGTGACAGAGTGAGACTCCATCTCAAACAGACAAACAAACAAACAAACAAAAAAACCTTCTCCTGAGAGGTGGCACTATCCATCCCACTCACATTTCATTGACCCAAGCAAGTTACAGGGCCCAGCCTTAGAGTGATGGGACGAGAAGTATAACTCCCAGAGGGACAGCAGAAAACATTTCAACAAATGATAAAATCTAGCAAAAATGGCCTCTACATTCAGACAGACCTTGGCTTTACTTACTAGCCCTGTGCTCTGGGGCCAGTTTTCACTCTCCTACAGAGTGCATATGTTAGAGAATTTATTGCCTACCTCTAAGTTGTGGCAATTAAAAATAAATAGCGTACTAACACATGTGACTTTTTTCTTCCTTCCCTTGATTCATCCAACTCCTCCTCCACCATCAGCCCCTTCCTCCACACTCCAGGCTGCCATCTTCAATGCAATAGATTTGGCAGGAGCATCCAGATATGACTTAGGGTAGAACAGTATCTGAGAGGAGGGTGCAGGAGAGGGAGACTAGCACGCTGGGAGGGAGGTAAGAATGAAATTGTTCTTAAAGACAGGATCCTGGGTTCATATATTTACAGAGAGGTAAGAAACCAATCCATAGAGTGTTTTTTCTAATTAGAGAATGTTTTTATAGAACTTTATCTTGAAGAGATCATAGGATAAGCATGCAAAGATGTATATACAAGAATGGTCACAACATTTAAAAAAATATTTAAAATTTGTGAACAGCCTAAATGTTCAGGAATAGTGATTAATATAAATGATGCAATATCCACATAACTGAATACTCAGCACCCATTAAAATGCCAATGTATTTCTACATTCCTTGACACATAGGATGATCTCTAAGGTAGATTGTTCAGTGGAAAGCAAAGCTCTTTCCCTCAAACACCTCAGGACATTTAAACATTAGGGCAATGTTCTGCTGCAATGATAACACTTCTCGTTATAACCCTGGATGGGTCATATTTTCAATATACTTACTTTTGGTGGCTGTCACAAAGGCACAGGAGAAAGTTGGGAGGATGAAAAGACTCCCTTTGAAACCTGCCATGTCTTCTCCATCACTTCTCCTACTCTTTGCCCAGTCTGCAGGACCCTCCCCAGTGCCCTCTAATCAGCACCACACTGCCTCTCCCCTACTTAAACCTTCCTTCTCCCCCACTCACACCTGGAATAGAAAATTCCCCACTTCTCTGCTAGCTTCAGAGGAGCACAATCTGGCTGAATATTTTCACAGAGTATGAGGAAACAATGGACTTAACCTACCTGAGTTAGTAACTTTCAATTTTCTTTCAATTGCCAGCTCTGTTCTTGTTTTGTTGTTGCACCCAAACCCATTTATGTCTAGTGTTCCATTATTGGAATGCTAAGCTTATGAGAGTTATTCATATCCTACTGTTCAAGGTCATTGCCAAGGTCTGATTGCAAAAATTCAAAAAATTGCAACCTCGGGCATAAATGGGTTAATGACCACTGTAACATTAACCAACTAATTAAGGTTTTTGTGTGTTATAGGCTGAACTGTGTCCCACAAAAAGTCACATGTTGAAATCCTAGCCCCTAACCGGACCTCAGATGTGACCTTGCTTGCAAATAGGGCCATTACAGATGTAATTAGTTAAGGTGGGGGTCACACTGGAGTAGAATGGGTTCTAATCCATTATGACTGGTGTCCTTACAAAGAAGAGACATTTGAACACAGACATGCATGCACACAGGGAGAAGGCCATGTGAGATTAGACTTCTGCTGCCACAAGCCAAGGAGCCACCAGAAGCTGGGACAGAAGCCTGGGGCAGGTCCTTCCCAGTGCCTTCAGAGGGAACATGGCCCTGCCAACACCTTGATTTTAGACTTCCAGCCTCCAGATCTGTGAGACAAGAAATTTCTGTTGTTTTAACCTACCCAGCTTGTGGTAATTTGTGATGGCAGCCTTAACAAAAAATGTATTATGTACAGCTTTACCTTCTAATACATATCCTTACATATATATTCACAAAAAATCATATTGCATATACGCTTTCTCCACATCATAAGAAGTGGGTGTTGGGCTCCCTTGGACACAGGAGAAGCAGGCCAAATTTCTCATATTTTCAGGAATAAACTGAGTGCCCCAAAGGTGTAATAGGAAACTTTTCCTAACCTCATCTGACTTCATCCTTACGCCAGCATTTTGTGTGTAAGGAAACTGGCTGAGAGTGGTTAAGAAACATATCCAAAGATGTATAATTCCAAATGGAACCCAGATCTTTTTATTTAAATTCCAACCATCTTTCCATTATATCAGCCAATGATGGAGCAGAAAGCTGGTCCAGGCAATCCCAGAATAGACCTTTCTAGGCACCCATTCAGTGCGGGGAGGGGAAGTGGCCTTGCCAAAGAGTCAGTGAGCTCAATTAGGTTAAATGCTGCTTCTTAGCCCTACCCCAAGGTTGACTAAGGTTGTTTTGTGCCCAGCCTTGGACAGGAAAGCAATTCCCTCCTTTCACAGCATTCTCAGCCTTGACGCTCAATAATAATTGTGATGATAAGAGTGGCTTTCTTTTACTGAACATGCATATGTGGTGTACACTGTCAATTCCTTCAAATGTATTATCTCATTTAATATGCCATCAGTTCATGGCAAGCGGAAGAGTTTTAGGATTGTTGCCTTGCAACTAGCTTTTTTATTCCCCGTATTCTCCTGCCTCTATAGCACCAATGATTTTAGTAATGTCAGTCTAGTAAACTTACACTCAGTGTGTTCTCTCAAAAGTTGAAGCAGTGCTAACATCTGGGAAAAGTCACACCAACATTTCCCAGCTAGCTTTTTTCATGTCACGAGCTCAGCTGACTCTTTCTCACATGATTACCACACATAAGGAGGGAGGGGAGAGCCATGCTAATGAGCGTGGATGGCTCTTTTCAATATGAGGCCACGGAAAATGCGTAATTCCTCCTCTTCTCCTTTTCCATACTGTCCCCAGGAATGACCCTTCCTTTATGAATCATTCTATTCTGTGATTCAACAAATAGTTAATAGGGACTGATCCAAAATCAATTTATGGCATGGATATTAGAATACACTTTAGTGTTAAGGTCTATTCATTTATTAAATAGATGTTTCTTGTGCTTGACTGGGTATCAGATGCTCTGATGGGCACTGGGATTACAAAGATAAATAAGACACAGTCCTTGTTCTCAAAGTGTTCAAAATATAGTGTTATTTATGCATATGATGCATAAAGTTGGTTTTGAAAGAGATCCTGTAAGTTTCTGTTAGCTGCAAGACACATTGATGGGTGTAAAAGTCTAATCATGATGGGATTTTATTTTTTAAAGCTGTCTGGAGTTATTAGTAAAAATGCCCATGGAGACTCTAAGAATATCCCATTTGGCAGGAAAGTATAATTGGGTGCAGCAAGTCACACTTCCGTGAATAAAGGCTAGAGACCAGAGAGTAATCGGCTCATGCTCTGATAGCACCAAGAACAAGCCTGGAATGGGATGTCTGATGCATGAAGCCCCATGACCAGACTCCTGACTTTGCCAATGTATCATGACCATTTGCTGAGCCAAGCCAGGGGAGGTTCTCATCGCCTGGTAACCAAACTGCTTCTTTAGCATCAAGCCAGCTCTGGTCTCTTATAACAACAATAGAATTAGTTCTGTGACAATAGGTGTCTGATGAGAATTTGTCTTAGAGCTTTCTCTCTATCATCAAATTAGCACGCCCTACCCCATCCTTCCAATCCTTTGAAACCCAACTCAACGGCCATCTCTCTACTCTCTGCTCCATGCTCATTCATACCTACGGCTGGTTCCACATATTTTAGCACCAATTATTTGTGCTCTGGCGTTTTTCTTGATTTCTTGTGCATAAGTGGTGAGATGAGCCCTCCTGTCCATTTAAATGGCCAAAAATAGCCTTCTTTTAAATTAAGTCCATATCACTGCCCTTTTCCTCCTGGGAATCTCTCATGTTACGGTTTCCTCACTTCTTTTGTTTTTATCCCTCTCTCCCTATCTCTAACCCCTTAACTTAGCTGAGCAAATTGAGGTGTTTTAAAGTTTTTTTTTTTTTTTTTTTTTTTTTTGCTAGATTTTATTGGCAAACAGGGTAAAATGACTGAAATTTACAAGAAACTTCGAAAAGATTATAGCTTGGCTATTCCTCTTCTTCACTGAAATTTAAGTGAGGCTAAAGTTTAATCCTTCTTTGCCTGTCAAGCTAGCTATCCCCTTAAATGTGGCTTCTGAATATATTTATCCCATCCTTTTCCCCCATTGTCTCCAGATCCATTATGTTAGCTCAGATACTCAAAGGACTGGTAGTTTGAGTTCCTTCATTTTTATCAGACTTGGCATCATATTCGTCAATGTTCCTCTGCTTTATGTAAATATGGATGAATCCCTGGCACTCTACCAGCAGATAATCAATTGGCTGTTTGAACAAGAACTATATTTTAAACATCTTCTTTAACACCTCATGCAATGATGTACACTAAGTTTTTCTTTCTTTCCTGACTAATGAACCTACTCACCATCCACGACCCCAGCTCAAGCATCATCTTATTTTCAGTCTCCCCACTTACCACTCTTTCCCTTTTCCCCTTCCTAATCTCCAAGGGAAATTCACTGCCTTCTCTTCACTCTTTCCCCATCTATTTATTCACACTACAAGGAGGGCACTTATTCCACTTTTCATATCAGATGTATATACATCAGATTGGTTGTACAATGATCACCTGTGAGCTGTCTTGTGGCCTGTTTTATGTGTGTCTGCAGCACAGGCCATGGATTACAGGAGGCACTCAAAGAACGCTTAACCAATGGATTATTTTGACTGGATAATATGGAAAGCCACGAGATGACATTTCTCCTTCACATGCTAGAAGAGACACAGATGGACTCAGGAATGAAAGCCACTTTAATTGAACAACTTTAACTGGGAAACTTTACCTGAGTCCCACATTCCATCATGCCATGACACCCAGCAAACCCCAAAGGTGCAAGAAGCCTGACAGATGACAACAGGTCCTCCTTGCTTTGCCCAGATGCCCTGAGACCTGTGCCCCCCAATTGAAAGAAGATATTTTGCAAACCAGAGGAGCCTCAGGAAGTTACCCACAATGCACATGAGGCCCAAATGGCAGGAATCACTCAAGGATCTATTTGAATTTTGACTTAATTCTCCTGGTGGAAGATAATTTTCCATGGGTTTCTGGTGTTTCTCCATGTCTTGCAAGTGAGGCACTGACTGCTCTTTGTTCTGGGCCATGTTTCTAAGGAGGAGGACAGCCTTGGAAGATAGAGATGGCATCTCCCTTGGGAGCAACGGGCTGCTGTTTACTTCCCTTTGCAAAAAGACTGAGGTTCGCTAAGCTCAAGGCTCCTCTCCTGTAATGCAGCCTGCTGCGTGTGCAGTGTCATGATCTAGCCTCTTCACATCCCCTTATGGGAACTGGCCCAACATGTGGATGTTCTGGCTCCTGCTGTTGCTGTGAGTAATAAACTGTTCTCCATCTCTGAATTAGGAGTCTAATGTCTTCTGACTGCACCCATGAAACTCTGGCAGGTTAATTTGTTGGCTTGTAAGTAGGCTAAAAACTCAGACCCTCACTTTGGGAGGCCGAGGCGGGCGGATCACAAGGTCAGGAGGTCGAGACCATCCTGGCTAACACAGTGAAACCCCGTCTCCACTTAAAAAATACAAAAAATTAGCCGGGCGAGATGGCGGCGCCTGTAGTCCCAGCTACTCGGGAGGCTGAGGCAGGAGAATGGCGTGGACCCGGGAGGCGGAGCTTGCAGTGAGCTGAGATCCGGCCACTGCACTCCAGCCTGGGCGACAGAGCGAGACACCGTCTCAAAAAAAAAAAAAAAAAAAAAAAACCTCAGACCCTCACACTTCCTGAGATCCCCCAGCAGGGTCTTCTTGCCTTTGGTGTGCCCTGATGTCCCCTTCTGTACCTCTTCATATTCCCAGTAGGTTACAGGTGTAGAACCCTGCTGTGCAGTAGGACTGTGTGCAGGACAAACAGTCATCACTGATACCTGCAGATAGTTCAATGAAGGAAACCAATGTGAGAGGTAAAACTCACATCCTCCCAGCAAGCTGATGGTGTGTGGTGACATTCACATGAATTGTGAAATATGATGAATGGCTACACTGTCTGCACCAGGAAAAGTTCTCTCTATTGTGGGGGACTGGCAGGGAGCAGTAGCATGGCTGAAGGACCCAGAAGATCTCTGTTTCTTGATCCAAACATTTCCAAACAGCATTCCGTTTTTCCAACAGCGCAGCACTGCTCACAACTAGGGGACTATCTTAATGAGACTTTCCAGAGGATCCTAGCTCTCTTTGGTTGTATTCAAGTAGACTACTTATTTGTTTATTGATGCATCTATTAATTTCAAAAAGGGCATAAGGCAGGTTGCAAGGGTTTATACATTTCAAGAAAGCGTAACTTAAAAAGAAAGAAAAACAACCTCCCACAGTTCAGGAAGGACCTCTAGTAGCTGAGGGAAGGGAAATGAAAAAAACTCTTTCTTCCTGGGTAAGATAGAGAAAAGAGACACAGGCCCATAGCATTAGAGGGGCCTGACTGTTGGGGAAAGGGTGGGACAACTGAGAAGATGCAGAGTGGAGACGGAGAAGGGAGAGGGAGGGGGGCTCATCAGTAGACTTACCACAACCTAAAAAGTAACCAGTGAAATGGGAGTCAATAGAAGTTACCCAAACTGCAACACAAAGAAACAAAAAGAGTGATTAAAGAAAAAGACTAAAAGTAAAATAAAAGGCTGGACATTGTGGCTTATGCCTATAATTCCAACACTTTGGGAGGCAGATGTGGGAGGCATTTGAGGCCAGGAGTTCGAGACCAGCCTGGGCAACATAGCAACATGCAACCTCTACAAAAAGAAGGAAAAAAATTTACAAATTAACTGGGCATGATGGCCTGTGCCTGTAGTCCTAGCTACCTGGAAGGCTGAGGCAGGAGGATTGTTTGAACCTAGGAGTTCAAGGCTGCAGTGAACTGTGATTGTGTCACTGCACTCCAGCCTGGGAAACACAATGACACACTGTCTCTAAATAGAAAAAAAAAAAAAAAAAAAAGAAAATAAGAGAAAAGAAAAAAGAACAGATCATCCGAGAACTGTGCGACAATAGCAAGCAATCTAATATACCCGTTACTGGAATTCTGGAAGGATGACAAAGAGAAAGAGAGAGAGAATACAGAGCAGGAGAAGTTTCTGAAGAGATAGTAGATAAAAATTTTCCAAAAATAATAGAAGACACCAAACCAAAAGTCCAAAAAGCTCAGAGAACCCCCAGCAGGATATGAATGCATAAGCCTCTCTCCATTTCTGCTGCCTCTCTCCTAATTCAAGTTCCCATATTTATAGCCCAAACTGTTGCAACAGCTTCTAATTACACATCCTGCCTCCACTCTTGTCCCCCTACTATCCATTTTCCAAACCACAGTCAGAGTGCTCTTTTAGAAAAGAAACATCACACTGCAGCTTAAAGCCTTCTGGTGGTTACCCATAGCACTTACTATTAAATTCAAGCTGTTCCGCGTGGCCTGCCAGGCCCTGCACCCTCTTGCCTCTCGGCCTAACTCTCTGCTTCTGCCCCTTATCCATCTATTTCATTATGCTCCAAGCACACTGGCCCATTTCTGTCGTTTAAACACACCAGGCATCACCTGCTCCTGGTTCTTGGCTCTTGCCTTCCCCGTGAAATGTGCTGCCTTCAGAACCATGCAAGCCTGGTTCTTTCCCATCCAGTCTTCAAGTCTGAGCTTGAATACATCCTCCTCAGTGATTGTTTTTCAACTTTCCTGTCAAAGAGGTCTGCCTAAGTATTATTGGTATTTTAAAATACAGACAAGGTCTCCTTATGTTACCCTGGCTGGTTTTGAACTCCTGGCCTCAAGCAATCCTCCTGCCTCAGCCTCCCAAATTGTTAGGATTATAGACATGGGACACTGTGTCTGGCCCTGCCTAAGTATTTTTTATCACATTGTTTTTACTGCCATCTTGGTATTTATCCCTATCCAGCTTATTTATTTATTCATTTACTTGTTAATTTTCTTTCTCTTGTGACTAGATTTATGCTCTTTGAGGAAAGAAAATTCCATCAGCGGCCTCAGTGTTTAGAACTGTGTCTGATACGATATATAGGCATTCAAGATGTCCTCATTGACTGAATGAGGAATTAGGTGAATTGAAGGAGAAATAATCATTAGCAGCATCAGCTCAGAAAAAGGATATAATGGTCAAGAGACAGCATCAGTATTTACGTTATAGTAAGTGCTAGAGATGGCTTTTAATTGTGGGTGCATAGCTCAGCTGATAGGTAAAGCGAACCATAATGCAACAAATAATTTATTGAGTGAGGGAAAGTCTCATCTCTTCACTTGAGGAGGCTTGTTGTTTCTGAGTATTCATAGTTCACTGGTTTCCTGATTTTATAGGTATTACCCAGAATCAAACTGTAAGGATTGGGAGACTGAGTAAGTACAAGTGTGTGTCTAAATTTCCTAACACAACCTTGACCTAATTTTTTACAACTATGCACCGTCTGGACAGATTTTTTTAGTTGTCATGTGACTAAGGCCCAGCCTCTCCTTCTGGAGTGAGTGCTGGCAGGTGTCCACATCCTGTCGGATACGTCTGTCACTGAGGCTTCATCCATACTCCCGGTTCCCAGAACTCAGATCACTTTGCCCTGTCCTTGTGAATCCTTTCGCACCCTCTCTCTCCTCCACACCGCATCTCCCTTCTGTAGCCACTGTAGCCACATGTAAATAGAGAGCGAGTGCTAGTGATTTCTCACGCCCCTTATAGCCCCCAAACTCTTGCCTTATTTGTCCCAAAGAGGACACTGAAGCTCCCCCATCCCATCCCCACCTTCGATTCCCTTTTCCTGCTGCCCCATTCCAGTTGAATGAGAGGTGGTGCTCCATCTCTGTTTCCCCTGCTTTTAAAAATAGCTGTCAGCTAACGCTTTATTTCTTCTATGCATAATTACTCTTCAGCTGATGCCATAGGCATCTGTTTTTCTTCAAATATACATATAGCATTCTGTTGCATTTTTACAGTTATTCAAAATGTACAGTGAGGAGCAATAAAGGGGGCCATTTTTGTTTGTTTGTTTGTTTATTTTCAGAGTTGGGGTCTTGCTCTGTTGTCCAGGCTGGAGTGCAGTGGTGCAATCATAGCACACCACAGCCTGGGCTCAAGCATTCCCTCTGCCTCAGCCTCCTGAGTAGCTGGGACTGCAGGCACGTGTCACCATGCTTGGCTAATGTTTTTATTTTTTATAGAGAAGCAGTCTCTCTTTGTTGGCTAGTCTAGTCTCAAACTCTTGGCCTCAAGCAATTTGCCCACCTCTGCCTTCCAAAGTGCTGAGATCACAGGCATGAACCACCATGCCCAGACTTGTTTTCTGCAAAATTATTTCACAATTTCCTGTACAAGTTTAGCAAGCCCCTTCTTCTCAAGTTTCCTCATCTGCAAAATGAGGAGGTTATAACTTATAATCGCTGTTAGAAAACAGCAGACCCTAGAAAATAAACATTTTAAAACCCTCAGTTTCCCATCAAGAACTTTGCAAAAGGAAATTCCAAACTGGGAGGAAGGAATTTGCCAAAGTCCCTCCCAATGTCTGTCTGGATTCTCTGCTGTTCCTGACGTCCCCTGGTTGTGATTGTCATAACCTCCACCACTACCTGGGCAGCCACCCAACCCAAAATGGCTAAAGAGTGGATAAAGCATTCTCTCTGCTGCTTTAGGGAAAGCTAAGACACAAATTAATATGAAACCCAAGGTACAAACAGCTGAGTAAGTTTCTTTTCAATCCCAGGAAAGCAGCAGAAAGCATTTCTCCAGAAATTCTTTCTCCTCAGGCCCCTCTGCTCTAACTCAGGAGGACTCATACAGATTTGCAGACACTTCCCACCCCTTAGAGATGCCTGCCCATCTCTGGGCCAAGTTGTCTTTGAGCACCATATAGTTTCCTGGTACCCAGAGTTTGTGTAACCTAAAGATCCCGACTGGTGCCCAGGGTAATGAAATAAGACTCTAGTTCAAAGCTCTCAGACCCCCTAGAGGAGACACATCCACTTCTCAGATGACTTGCAGTGAAAGTCACGGGCCTAGCACCCTGGAGCGCTAAAAGCAGTCCCATTAGGGCATTTCAAATTTTAATGTACATGCAAATCACCTAGAATCTTGCTAAAATACAAATCCTGAGTCAGCAGGACTGTTTGAGTTCAAAATTCTACATTTTTAATGAGCTCCCAGGTGACGTTGATGTTGCAGGGTGGAGGACCACACTTTGAGTAACAAGGTTGCAATCTAGAGGTCAGCAAATTATTTTCTATTAAGGGCCAGATAGTAAGTACTTTCAGTTTTTACAGACCACAGCATCTCTGTTGCAACCACTCAACTCTTCCAAAAACAAATATGGCCAAAAGCCACCGTTGGCAACAGTAAATAAATAAGTGTGGCTGTGTTTCAATAAAACTTTATTTACAAAAACAGGGAGTGGGCCACAGTTTGCTGACCCTTTCCCTCATCTGTTTCAGGAATTAAGAGATTTCTCCCATCTAGAACACTCTATATTGTTGACTTCCACATGTAAGCTCCATCACCACGAATGTCTACTGCATAAAAGCCCTTCCATTGCAGGCTAAAAATATAACAATACCTTAACGACACAGTGACCACCATAGCAAACATGAAATATATTCATGAATAGTGACAGGAGGATTGTTCATTCACAGCCTTTGAGGTTGTCTTCAACTTTTAAACTCTTATATTTCTCTATATAAATAGTCTTCAAAGAGCAGATAAAGCAATTCAAGTTTGTGGATTCTTGCCTTCTTTTCTCAAACCCATTTTTTGTTTCCTAGATGTGTGTGACAAGGAAAGCATATTAAAAAGAAAAAAAGCCTGGGTGCGGTGGCTCACGCCTGTAATTCCAGCATTTTGGGAGGCAGAGGTGGGCAGATCACCTGAGGTCAAACCCTGTCTCTATTAAAAATAAAAAATTAGCTGGGCGTGGTGGTACATGCCTGTAACCCCAGCTACTTGGGAGGCTGAAGCAGAAGAATCTCTTGAACCCAGGAGGTGGCGGTTGCAGTGAGCTGACATTGCACCATTGCACTCCAGCCTGGGCAACAAGAGTGAAACTCCATTAAAAAAAGAAAGAAAGAAAGGAAGAAAGAAAGAGAGAGAGAGAGAGAGAGAGAGAGAAAGAAAGAGAAAGAGAGAAAGAAGAGAGAGAGAGAAAGAAAGAAAAAGAAAGAAAGAAAAAGAAAGAAAGAAAGAAAAAGAAAGAAAGAGAACATTTTAAAGGAGTAACATAAGGGTTCTTTCTAATAGTTGTTCCTGAATTACCAACCTACTTGGAATTAAATCTAAGCATAGGGTAGGGCTACAGCCAAGGTGGCTTGAAGACAGTGGTGATGCTGGCACAGATGGTGTAAAGTGCTGCAGCCTCTAGTTAGGGGAGTCAGCTCATCTCCCCAGGGCTCTGAGCAGATTTGCCATTGGTTCTTAGCTAGTCTGGGGCAGATAGGAGAGAAGCCAGCCTAGGCACTTCTTTTCCCAGAACTTCAGAGTTGGTAAAAGATTCAACTTCTCAAAAATTTAGGCTTTGGGGCAGCTGTGGTGTCGCATGCCTGTAATCCCAGCACTTTGGGAGGCCGAGGTTGGTGGATCACCTGGGGTCAGGAGATCAAGACCAGCCTGACCAACATGGCCAAACCCTGTCTCTACAAAAATTGGCCAGGTGTCGTGGCGCATGCCTGTAATTCCAGCTACTTGGAGGCTGAGGCAGGAGAATTGCTTGAACCCGGGAGTCAGAGGTTGTAGTGAGCTGACATGGTGCACCACTGAACTCTAGTCTGGCCAACAAGAGCAGAAACACTGTCTCAAAAAAAAAAAAAAAAAAAAAAAAAAAAAAGTCAAAGGTTGGGCCCAGTGGCTCACACCTGTAATCCCAAGAGTTTGGGAGGCCAAGGCAGACGGATCACTTGAGGTCAGGGGTTCAAGACCAGCCTGGCCAACATGGCAAAACCCTGTCAAAATTTGTAAAATACAAAAAATTAGCTGGGTGTGGTGGTGAATGCCTGTAATTGCAGCTACTTGGGAGGCTAAGGCAGAATTGCTCAAACCCAGGAGGCAGAGGTTGCAGTGAGCTGAGATAGCGCCATTGCACTCCACCCTGGGTAATAGAGCAAGACTTTGTCTCAACAAATAAAAATTAAAAAAAAAAAAATCTAGGGCTTCCATTCAGAATGAGAATGAGCATATTTCCATGCCACATGCTCTGAGAGCCCTGGCGGACTATTTTCAGTTTGGACTCCAAACACTCTGCTTAAAGTTGGCAGCAAGTGTACAGTCATCAGTCATAGAGTTGTAGACTTCAGGCCCCCCGGCAGGGTTTTACCGAACACTTCTCCCTACCTAACTCTTTTGGCCCACCCAACCCCACCTGAAAATGCCTTAGGTGGGCCCCCAAGGCCTTGCCTTTTCAGGGACCTTAAAATCCAAGAGGTCATAGTGAGGAATATCTGTACATGTTGAATCAATTGTTGAGGGAAGATCCCTAACTAGTAGTTAAAAACATGAAAATAACATGTCATCTTCTTTTTAAAAATAGTTCTAACAATAATGTAATGAAAATAGCAAATAATAATTATGAGAAAGAAGACAAATCCACCATATCATTTCTCCCTGTGGTGCCTATTCATGTGAATTTTTAATTGTTTACATAATTTTGTTATTAAGTAGGTGTCATCTACAAAGGTAATCTACAAATTACCTTTGTAATTTGGAAACATTAGATATCTTAAAGTCAGGTATCCTTTGACGTAGCAATTCCATATCTAGAAATGTAACCTGAGGAAATAATTAAGAGTGTAGGCATAGATTTAGCACACAAAATGTTTGTAACAGCAAAAGAAAGAAAACAACCCAAAGTTCAGTACTAAGGTGTTGATGAAATAAAATATAAAAGCCTGTGATGAAATGGCAGGCAGCCGTCAGAAATGATGTACCTTGGTCAGGTGCAGTCACTCTCGCCTACAGGTGTGATCCCAGGCTTTTGGGAGGCCAAGGTGGGAGGATCGCTTCAGACCAGGAGTTTGATCGAGACCAGCCTGGCCAACAGAGCAAGACCTCATTTGTACAAAAAATTTTAAAATTAGCCAGGCATGGTGGTGGGGTGTGCTTGCAGTCCCAGCCACTTGGGAGGCTGAGGTGGGAGGATCACTTGAGCCCAGGAAGTTGAGGCTACAGTGAGCTATGATCACAACACCGCACTCCAGTCTGGGCAACAGAGAGAGACTCTGTCTCAAAATATTTTAAAAAAAATTACAAATATTAAAATATTTTTACCTGATATCATAGTGCAACTATAACTACATGTTCTTTGTCATGTATGTGTTATCCTTTTTAATAGTAGAGGTGCTTCCTCTCAGCTTTTAAAGCCTAACATACCCTTTTTACAAAATAAGGTAAGGCAGCAGGCTGAGAAGCCACCTGCCTTTTGGCAGAGCTTTAAGATGTGGGAGTTGGCTGGGTGCAGTGGTCCACACCTGTAATTCTAGCACTTTGGGAAGGCAAGGCAGGAAGATCACTTAAGGCTAGGAGTTGGAGACCAGCCTGGGCAATGTAGTAAGACCCCATCTCTTAAAAAAAAAAAAAAAAAAAGACATTCGAGTGATAAAAAGTCCTGTCTTTCTTGAGTTTTCCAGGCCACACCCTCTCCCTTGCTTTTGTGAGGTGCTGACTCAGTGGGAATAGTACTCCTGGAGTATCAGTGAGATTTTCTTTTAAGGCTCTTTCTATTTACCATGGCTTTCAAAGAACTCCAGAAGAAGAGCTTATCTGTAAAGAAAAAGAATTATTCTCTAACCCCAACTTAGGAATCAACTCCTACCCAGTTTAATTCAGAGCTGGTCACCTGTACCCAGCTGGTCAGAGTTCTCCCTGAGTTAGGAGTTATAGATGTTGACATTCTGTGGCATGTCACACTAGGAAAGAGCTGTGGTACACAGTAACCCTTTTCTCCAGCTTCAGGAAAAACAGATTTTCATAATCAAGAAGCAAAAAACCAAAAGCTCTCCTGTACAGTTACCCTTCCCTATCCCATCTTCACATCAGAGGCTCTTTGAAACAGTTAATCCTTTCCCAAGAAATTCATACAGAAATGTGTTTAGCCAAGACCTAAAGTTTTTTACACTGCTTTTAAAAGGTGATTATCAATCTTGTTTTAAAATAGATTTCAGTGTCACATATATATGTCTTTACTTAAGAATCACTAATCAGAAGGCAAGCTGCAGTAATGCCAGAGAAAAATTAAAGCAAGGCTTTGATGACGGCTTCTTTAATCACAGGAATATTAGAGAAATGTTGCTGTCCCAATTCTAGTTCTAGTGATGCAATGAGGCTTTGTCAAGATTCTGAGATTTTTAGATAACAACAACAACAACAACAAAATCCAGAGACTTTATGTTTTACTGTAAAACTTAAATTGCCAACAGTCAGAGTCTTAATGAAGTGTTCTAGTTTGTCTTTCAAAAGTAGCCACCCTCGCAGCATACATGCTGGTCTAGATGTCCAGCCACAAAGCAAGACCACCAGTGTTTGACCAAGGCTCTCCCATTTATCATTTCTTTTAATTGCCAGCCCCCAGGTGAAATGCTCATAATAAGCACTCAGTACTTTTCCTTTCTGTAGAAATCAACAGTATTTGCTGAAGAACAACAGCAGCATTTCTATTCATTCTTGAAAACGGGTGTTCACAAAAGCATCTCATAGTGTTTCTTCTGGATTTAGGAGGATGTTATAAAATTGAGATCCTGCATGGTCATATTCCCACAGTTTACACTGCCCACTGTAGGGGGCAGATATCACATGTGCTTCCCAGATTTCCTCATAACTTTGCATTGCTGGCTGAGGATAAAAATTTTATAAAACTGTTGTTGACACCAAGCAAGGGATGACCAATAATTTTTCCTGTACAACCTTAGTTCTTTAAACCGTAGCTCATTATCCAACTCACTTTTCCATGTAAGACACTTAATTTCTCTTGTAATTGCAAATTCTCACCTCAATTCTCTTTGGTTTCCACTCTTCACTAATTCTGAACATCTGAGTGGCAACACTCAGAATTAGTTTTGGCTCTCTAAGTGGTGAAGATTTAGCAGTTTGTGAAATCTGAATGTGAGATATGGCATCTGTACTTCCTGCCTTGGTAATTGGTCACAGCCCTTTTTGCGAGTAATTTATTTATTTGTAAAGTGATGTTTATTCACTTAAAAGATGAAATAAGCAAGATAGCTGCAATTACTGTGAAGCAATATGCAACAAAATGTCATATGAATGATAACTAATTCAAGGCAACCATTCTGATTCAGCTCAAAGCTATTTTAGGACTCAGCATAAACACTACCAAAAGTTGCCAGCTCATGTTTTCTCCAGCTAACCAAGTCAATGAGGCCAA
>NW_016808133.1:579542-585061 GCF_001698545.2 Rhinopithecus bieti
GGTGAAAACGGGGTCCTAAAAGACAGTCGTTTAGAAATGGATAGGCAACGTGGCCTGACAGTCGCTTCCTAAACTATGATAAAACAAAAAAATGCAAGTCACAAAATGTCGGGCAGCCTGAAGTCCAAGGGTGAGGTTTTATTTATGAATTGAACCACAAGCCATTTTCTCTTCGTTTCAACCAAGGGTGCTCATCCGCGTTCCAGGTCAACGGTATGCACGGACTGAGCGAGGACACGCGGTGCCGCTCACAAAATGGGGCGTCCTGAGAAAGGCCAGAGTACGACCGGGTAGGCCCCGGGAACTCAACGCCCCCAGACCCAGCCCTACCCCGCTGCGGAAGTGGCGGTGTGCAGCGGCCAGCAAGACGGCAAGCGGCAAGGAGGCGAGCCGGGACGTTCCTTTTATGAATGGGAAAATCTCCACATTCTCCAACGCCAGCCACGAGCTGCGGGAACAGCCTCCCACCCGCTGCCCCGGCTGTTTGGTCTGCTCGGCTGTTCTTAACCGCTGTTGCCGAGGGAAGGCTGGGTGGGAGAGGCAGAGGTGGGTGGGGACAAGCAAAAGGAAGGGCTGGCAGCGCAACCGGCTCTGCCTACAGAAGTTTCACGCTGGCATGAAACAGATACAAATTAGAAAATCGTTTATTTAACAACGATACGAATATTGAAGTCATGTCTCCCCCGGTTCCAAGGTTCTCCATGCCTCTCCCGTGCTCCAAACAAAGACTAACGACTGGAGTTGCAGCGCCAGGCGCGGGCCCAGGCTTCTACTAGTCCCCGGGTGAGGAGGCGCAGGCTGGTGGGGTCAGGCAGAGGGAAGCTGCAGCCTGCGCGGAGGCTTGGGGCTCGGTGCCTGGGGGACAGGAACCCCTGCAGGGGGACCACTGGGGCGGGGGGTGGCGACGAGCTCCTGGCGGCAGCACGAAGGCCCAGAACCTTGGAAGTCAGGACGCCCCGGGACCACTGGCCCCGCTCAGCAGCTCGCTTAGGCTTTCCTTCGCTCGGATCCTGAACTGCCAAATGAATATTGTCATAATACTCATGTCTGGGAACTAAACGAGCTAGTTGTAAATACAGACGGCGTTTCCTACTTTCTGTTTTTGTTGTGGGGGCGGCGGTTGGGTCTCGCTGGGTCGCCCAGGCTGGAGTGCGGTGGCACGATCATAGGTCACTACAACCTCGAACTCCTGGGCTCAAGCGATCCTCCTACCTCAGCCTCCCAAGTAGCTGGGACTACAGGCCTGTGCCACCACGCCAGGCTCTGTTTTAAAATCGTATGAACCTTCAGTCCGGCTTTGCGGCTTGCTTCCATTTTGTGTCAAAGTTGAAGAGCAGGCCAAGCTAAGGCCAGATAGAGTATCGCACAGCATTAAGAGACCTGACTCTACTTCCCCTCAGCTAGGGGGCTTGGAACAATGATTTAACCAGGCATCATTAGCCACAGACGGGAGATGGTAACAACCTGTCCTCATCTGCCTTGTGTAGATAAAGCCACAATGAGCTGGATCCTGCCTGCAACTCTCAGATAAGCCTTCCAGAAATGGACTGTGGAATCTACAGGGTCATGTCAGAAATGCAGTGTATGGGTAGGTCTGTAATTGAATGCACTTAAAGATGCATTCTGTGACCTTAGCAAGTGCCATCATTTACGCCAGCTCAGCCCAGCCTCATGGTGACCACAAGGGAAGTCACAACCTCTTATGGTTCTACTGTGAACAGGTCTGCCCCAGGCCAGTAGTCATAGGGCTGAGGTCCAGTCTGCTTTGTCATTTTTGGACCAAAACAAACTGCTCGGGGGTAGGGGTGGCCTCCTGGAGGGGTGTGTAACTCCTTTCCTGTACAGAAGGACTTAAAGTTCAAGCACTCCTCTACTCAGGCTGAGTGTAGCTTTGTTTTCCACGGGTAGGAGGTGATCTAGTACATCAGAATTCTACACCTATGCATTTCTCACACACTCTTGTCACCTAAATAACAAAGAGACAGGCTCTCTAAAAGAAGAGAGGTTTATTTGGGAAAAAGGTACCACAATGGAAAGATGCTTGCCATAGTAAACTCTGTGTGTATTCAGGGAGGTAACAGAAGACAGAGGTTTTTAAGGGAAAAAATGAAGAAGATTGCATAATTGTTTTGAAATAATTATCCTTGGCTACACATATCAATAACAAGGGTGATGCTAGTTCAAGGCTGGACAGGCAGTTGCTGGGCAGATGTCCTGATAGAAGTAGTTTTTGGTGTAGGGTTGTGATGGCCTCTGTGCAAGGTTGTGGGTTTTGGAGTCTTTTGTGGTCGTTTTTGTTATGAGGCATTTATGCATGAAAACTCTCCCTTCATGGCTCTATTTGTCAGAGTTTTGTTTTGTTTTGTTTTGTTTTAACATTAGTGACTCCATTTTGATTCTGACAACTTTCACACTCTCAATTCCTACTGCCTTAATTCTACAACATAAATCAGCTTATCCTTGCACTGCACTATTGCTAAAACATTGTGCATGTGGGGGATTAGCATCCTATCACTCCTTTATTTGAACTGAAGTTACAAAGCTAGCTTCAATGCTTCACTGTATATAATCATAATTACTTACAATAGTCAATGTTATCCATAAAAAGTCCTCTTTCTGTCTCAACTGTGCCATGAACCATATGCATATAGAGAAGTCACTTTATTTCTTTGAACCTGTTTCTCCCTATTATAAACTTTGGGGATAAAATTCATTGAACTTTAAATTTCCTTCTGGGGCCAGGCACGGTGGCTCACACCTGTAATCCCAGCACTTTGGGAGGCCGAGGAGGCTGTATCACAAGGTCAGGAGTTCGAGACCAGCCTGATCAATATGGTGAAACCCTGTCTTTACTAAAAATACAAAAATTAGCCAGATGTGGTGGCGGGTGCCTGTAGTCCCAGCTACTCGGGAGGTTGAGGTAGAATTGCTTGAACCTGGGAGGCAGAGGTTGCAGCTGAGATGGTGCCACTGCACTCCAGCCTGGGCAACAGAGCAAGACTCTGTCTAAAAAAAAAAAAAAAAAAAAAAGGATTCCTTCTGGTTCTACAGTCTCTGTGTATTAGCTATTGTTGATAATGACATATCCCTTGGCCAGATGTGATGGCTCATGCCTGTAATACCAGCACTTTGGAAGGCTGAGGCAGGGGTGGATCACTTGAGGTCAGGAGCTCGAGACCAGCTTGGCCAACAAGGTGAAACCCGGTCTCTACTAAAAATAGAAAAATTAGCCAGGTATGGTGGCACATGCTCCCAGCTACTTGGGAGGCTGAGGCACAATAATTGCTTGAATCCCAGGGGGCAGAGGTTGCAGTGAGCCAAGATTGTGCTACTGCACTCCAGCCTGGGTGACAGAGTTAAACCCTGTTTAAAAAAAAAGAAAAGAATAACATATCCCCCCTTTAAAAAATGACTCTCATGAAAAAATTTGATCCCCAAATTGAATGACGTATCCATTTTTTTTTCCAAGTCACTAGTATATTATTAAAGGCTGGGCTGTGGGGTGGGTGAGGCAAGTCATAATATTTGCATTGTAACACTTAACAGTGTGGAATGAGAACCTTATTTAATTTTCAGAACATCTCTGGGAATTAGGCATCACCACATTTCCTCAATTTTAATATGTATATATGCTTACATTTTAATGTTGCTGAAATTAAAAAGTATACTACAATTGATACATACTTCTGCTCTCCCTACTGTTACTCTGTTACTTTGATGGTGCATCTTATCATCACTTGGACTCATGGAAAGTACATTAGTAATTAAAACTCCACAATCCACTGCTATCAAGGCAGAGAAAAACAGATTCTGCCGTGAGTTACTTTTGATAATGTACTGCAGGATGGTTTTTACACTTAAGTGTCCCAGAAACACTCAAGAGGCAGACTAATGTAACCTCTCCTCCAAAAAAAAGCACAAATCAGTTAAATAATTTACTCCAGCTAACACAGCAAGTTAGAAGTAAATCATCTGCATTCCTTTCAGAACCTTCAAATTTCAATCATGGAGTAGAATGGAATTTAAAGCTTTATCAGCTAAAATCAGATGCTGTAATCTCAAGTATAAGAATCTCTAAAACAAATTTTTAAATGAAAGCTTATGATATTTTTTCTTTTAGTTTTTTGGGTTTGTTTTTAACAGTTTAGGGGAATTGAGGAAATTCAATAGAAATCTACAGACCAGAAGCCATCTGGTCTAAAGTAGTTTGCATTTAACTCAAAGAAAGTGACCATATCCACATCTATGCATAGTGTACCAAAGTGTCTTTGCAGCAAAGTTAATGAGGAGCAATTATCGCTAACAACATAAAGCACACTCCCCAGGGTGTGTAATTGGCTTCTTTTCCAGAAAACACTTTCTATTGAGTAATCTTAAAATCTAGCCACTTTTCCCTTCAAACATCCTTGATTGGTGCTTAACAACCTTGTTTTAATTTCTGAATACCAAATGATGACCACCCCCTTCCAATTCTGAGACTCATCTTCTGAACAGATCAGGTGATCTGGTCTTAGAAAGTCTGCTTTTGTCTCACTGCATCTTTTGCAATCAAAACAGTTTAGAATCAAATCCCAGATGAAGAAAATTGATTTCAATTTAGAGGATTCTTTATATACCCAGGGCATCTCTGTAATGCATGAAAACTAATACTATTACCACAAAAGCAATTTTTGGCACTTCCCTCTGGTTACATATTTCAGCTATAAGTATTGCAGTAGTGCTGTACACTTTCATGGCACCCCTTCACATATTTTATTTTATTTATTTGTTTCAGACAAGGTCTCGCTTCATCACCCAGGCTGGAGTGCAGTGTTGTGATTATGGCTCACTGCAGTCTTGAACTGTTGGGCTCAAAGGATCTTCCTGTCTCAGCCTCCAGAGTAGCTAGGACTACAGGTGCATGCCAGCATACACAGCCAATTTTTCTTTCTTTTAAACATGTTTTGTAGAGATGGGGTCTTACTACATTGCTCAGGCTGCTCTTGAACTCCTGGCCTCAAGCAATCCTACCACCTCAGCCTCCTAAAGTGCTGGGATCATAGGTGTGAGCCACTGTGCCTGGGCCCATTATTTAATTTAATCCTTACAGCAATGTGGGTTGGCCTGGGAGATGATGAAAATGAAGAAAGAACCCTGACCCACATGGTAGGTTTCTACCAGCCATGCTAATACAACTTGATTGCAAATCTAGGCACAATTTGGTTCATGGGTGGGCAACTGACTAGGCTGAGCCAGTCAGAATCTTTTCTTCCTGAAATGTAGAATTGGAAACCAGAGAAAGAATCTGCACGGGCCTCTAACACAGATGTTAAGGAACTGTTTGTCCCGAAAAAGAAAAGAGAAAAAAAAGAAAAAGAGACAGAGAGTGAAGAATAAAGTAGAAAAGCAGAAAAAGAAGAGAAGACCCCTCCTGAGGTCTCACAACCGTGCATGTTTCTGAGACTTGGCTACATTCACGAATAAAACTCCCTTCTACCCTTAGGAAAAATATAATTTCCTTTCCTTATTTTTCTCCCTTT
>NW_016808133.1:585239-595871 GCF_001698545.2 Rhinopithecus bieti
TCCCACCCTTCCATCCTCTCTATTCCAAAACTAGCTGGGGAGATGAGGGGGTAGTTCGGAAGGATAAGATTGGTTGACCCATTGGCCTATTCAAACAATTAGGGGGACATGCTTATTTAGTTGGACACTTTAGTCACCTCTGTTGGGACATTGAAATATTTCTTCTCCCCAGCTTCTCTTTATTGAATTCTGACCTTGACTCTTTGTTGGTTTTGCCCTTGTCATTCTTGGATGCTATTTTCTCCTCATAGCTTGACCATTTCAGTCCATTAAGCTCTACTTCTCCCTTTGCTCTCATCCTAACCACCCACTCTAATGAGCCATTTGCTTCCCTTCCTTGGGCTCCTGCTTCCTCTCCCTGACCACAGCGACAGCCATGGCTCCATGATGCCTTTGTTCTCACCACTCGATATTCTCTTGAGCAGGAAATCAATGTTAGATTGCACTTGATGGTGCGTATAACTCCAACGCCTCTCATAAGACAAAGAGCAAACTCTCGAGGTTTGTAAACTGTAGAGTGCTATACTGGGGATAACAAGTTACTTGTTACTTGGTGAGTATAAGAGAGATCAGAGCACAAGTTGTGGAATAGTACATGAAGAGTACTTTCAAACTCTGATAGCCTTACTCAGCCATTTGCTCTGTAAGGCTCTACCACCAGGGAAAAAATGCTCATGCCACAAAGCAGGGCACCTTTCACATGGCAACATGCTATAATCCACCGAGAACCGTGTCATCATCCAGTTCACTAGCCTGCAGTGTTACTTATAATATGGAAATTACTATTCAAGTGCAATGACTACAGTTTCCTAACAGCAACCATATTTGACTGATTTCTACATAAGGAGCCCTTAGGTTTGGTAGAAACTTGACAAACCTCCTGAGTTCTGCATGGTAGTTGGGAGTGTTGGCTTGGAAGCCAGACCACACAGGTTAGAATACTGGCTCTACTGCTTACTAGCTGAGAAAACTTTGGCAAGATGCTTAACCTCTTAGCCACTTGAATTTCTCATCTGTAAAACTGAGCTAACAAAGGTACATACCTCAAAGAGCTGGGACTACCCATGAAATAACGCACGCAAAACATTCAGAAAAGTCAATGTATAGTGCTCAACAAACATTAGGTGTTGTTACTTTTTAAATTTTCTGCCCCTTGGCCCCACAATACAGGACATGGTGACCTTGAATGGCTGATTCTCAACAGACATTTGTGAATAGGTGAACTGCAATCAGACTGTTTTGGCTGGAATGTCAGGCTGTATTTGAGAATAGTGGAGAGAGTGAGCCGCTTGTCTTTTGTGAGTGAGAAGAGAAGATGGAAGAGCTATCAGAACCATCTATCAGGAAACTGCTGTAATATTTAGAAAAAATACAATCTCTGCTCTAAAGGAGCTTAACGTTTAAAGCAAAGATCATGGCTAGAGGCAAAAAAAATGGAAGCAATGAACTTGGAAAAAATAGAGAGCAAGCTTTCTTTTAAAAAAAAAAAAGCAAAGGAAACAAAGAGATACGTTTAAATATTTATGCTATCTATAGATTAAGGGTTAAGAACATTGATTTTAAAGCTTTTAGTGAAAGAATGCCAGATAAAAGACATTATGACCTAGTAGTACTTGTACATAATTTATATAATGTAACTGGATAATATTAATCAAATAGTTTCGATTTTTAAAAATAATTTCTTATTATCATAGTAGAACCAGAGAGAAAGTAGAGAGTCAAGTCTTGAAAAACTACAAGTTTCATGGAGGACCTGAAGTGGCTGTACACTGTGTTTAGATAGGCAGGCCAGGGCAGCCCAGCTGGGTCCCTGTACTCCCCACAAGTGCATCAGAAGCACCTGAATGTTTTCTTCTGTGTCTCAGACCTAACCCCAAAAATTGGCAAACCTATAGTAGCCTTTTAATCAGAGTCTATAAGAGCCATATGAACAGAAGCCAGTCTGAAAAACAGCTATCTCAGCAGAAGTCAGTGTGTGTGACGATGACAGTGACAGTGATAGGAACCTAGACACTCAGTCCACCTACACAGACACATGCTCTCACAACAGAAAACACTCCAGAACTGAGGTTTACTCAAGAAGGTGAGGAGGGAGGGCTGAGGGTTTGCCTGGAAATCACCCAGATACTTAATTGACTGATAATAAATTTCCATCATCTAGCATGGTGACTGAAATAGAAGCTAAATTCACCTGTAGAGACAATAATAAAGTTACATTTCTTGTAACCGTAAGTTTGTGGGATGAGATTCGTGCTTGATTTGTATCTTTCATTATTTAATCATCACAACAGACCTGTAAAGTGGGATTATGATATTCTAACTTTATAAATGAGTATGTAAGAAATGAAAAAGATTAAATAACTACTCAAGTGTGCTGGGCCATTAATCGGTGAGAAAGAAAATTTAATCCATGCCTTCTGTTGTCATATTATCATTCATTTGAAAATGTTTGCGTGCCTGCTAAGTGTCAGGTACTGTTAGTGAAGAAGGTAAATATGGTTCCTATCTTCATAGAACTCCCATATCAAGTGGAGGAGACAGCAATTTAAAACATGTAACAGATATTATCTGGGGTATACTTACTCCCTGAAATCTAAATATTTTGGATTAAGGTTGGTGATTTCACATCTTATGAAAGTCCAAATGCCTTTCTAGAGTTTTTAAGAACTCACAGGATGCTGGGATGCTCAATGTCACCTCTGCCTATGGCCATCTGCTACAAGTCATTTCTGTACTTTACCCTCATCATCTTAGACATGGTACCCAGCTCCTTCTTGAGTTTCCTAAGTGCCCACTCTTGCGTATTTATGACTCTGAGCTAATAGCTGGACTCAAGACTCAAGCCCTTCGGACCTGTGCTTGGTTAATCTGGCTGAACTTCTGCTCCCAGCAACCCACTCTCTGAATTCCTGCCCATCCCAAAGGGACTCAAATCCTGATGCTGCTATGGCTCAGCTCTGCTCCTCTTGTTCTCATCCACTCCACCTTCATGTGAACAAGTGGTCCAACTTACCAAAGAGGTTAGAAGAAGGCAGTACGGATCTCAGAGCTGCGGGCAAAGTCAAATGATGTAACATACACGTAAATCGAAGTTGCAGGAGGAAAGGAGACAGAGCTGGACAGGCTGTGGTAACTTAGAGGTATGCACTGTAAACCCTAGGGCAAGCACCAAAAATAAAGTGGAATAACTAAGTAATAATATAGATGAAATGGAATCATTAAAACATCCCCAATTCAAAAGAAGACAGAAAAGGGGGGAAAAAGGAATCATAGAGCACAAGAGACAAATGAAAAACAAATAGCAAGATGGTAGATTTAACCCCAGTCACAAGCACAATTACATTAAGTGTCAATGTTGTAATCACTTCAACTAAAAGGTAAAAATTGTCAGATTACATTTTATTTAAAAGCAAGAAACCTGCTTTACATATAAAGACACAAAAATAGGTGAAAAGTGTATACAAAGATATACTATGTAAATACTAATCAAAAGAAAACTAAAGGGACTATATTCATATCAAACAAGGTACATTTAGAGCTAGAAATATCACCAGAAATAAAGATGAATAATATTATTAGCAAAGGATAATTCAAGAAAACATTACAATCCTATGTTTAGGCAGATTGTATTAACATAATTTCAAGGTACATAAACAAAAAATGGAAAGAATTGAGAAAGAAGTAGATAAATCCACAAATACAGCTAGAAACTTCAACATTACCTTTTAATATATAAAACAAATAAACAAAAAATTAGTGAGGAAATAGAAAATTTGAGAAACACTATTAACCATCTTGATCTGATTGATATTTATAGAACACTCCCTCTAACATAGCAGAATACACAATATTTTCAAGTACACACAAAACATTTACCAAAATAATTTATATTCTGGGCCACAAAACAAATCTCAATAAATTTAAAAGTATTCAGTCATACAAATATCTTTTCTGATCACAATAAGATTAATTTAGAAATCAATAACAGAAAGAAAACTGGAAAATCCCAAACACTTGGAAACTAAATGATGAACTTTTAAAAGCCATGGGTCAGAGAAAAATCCAAAGGAAAATTAGTAATTCTTTTGAACTGAATGGAAATAAAAATACAGCATATCAAAAGTGTAGGATGTCACTAAGAAAGAAAGCAGTGATGAGAGGGAAATTTAATAGCACTAAATGCCTTTATCAGAAAAGAAGAAACATCTTAAATCAATGACCTAAGTTTCCACCTCAAGCAACTAAAAATAAAAGGGCAAATTATAATAAAAGTAGGCAGAAGAATGACAATAATGAATATGACAGCAGGTATCAGTGAAATAAAAACAGAAAAATAACAGAGAAAATATATAAATTCAAAAGTTTGTTCTTTAAGAATGTCAATAAAACTGAAAACATGCAAGACTAATCAGCAAAAGGGAGAAAACACAAATTACCAATATCAGGCATTAAAAAGGGGCCATTGCTATAGCTCTCTAGTTATTAAAAAATAAGAGGATATACTGAATAATATTATGCCAAATGTGTAAATTCCCTAAAACACACATATTACTAAAGCTAACTCAAGAAGAAATAGATAACCTGGTTCATCCTTGTCTCTTAAATTATAATAAAGTCATAATTAAAAACCTCCTGGCTGGGCACGGTGACTCATGCCTGTAATCCCAGTACTTTGGGAGGCTGAGGCAGGAGGATCATGAGGTCAGGAGTTCGAGACCAGCCTGGCCAACATGGCGAAACGCCCATCTCTACTAAAAATACAAAAAATTAGCCAGGTGTGGTGTTGGGCGCCTGTAATCCCAGCTACTCAGGAGGCTGAGGCAGGAGAATCATTTGAACCCAGGAGGTAGAGGTTGCAGTGAGCCAAGATTATGCCATTGCACTCCAGCCTGGGTGGCAAGAGTGAAACTCCATCTCAAACAAACAAACAAACAAACACACAAAAACCTTCCCACAAAGAACACTTCAGTCCCAGATGGCTTCACTGGTGAATTCTAACAAAAACTTAAGAAATAATACAAATTTTATATATACTTTTTTAAAAAATATAAGAGGAAGCAACACTTTCCAACTCATTTTATGAGACCAGCACTACCTTGGTGCCAAAACAAGACAAAGGCTTTATAAGAAAAGAAACCTCAGACCAACACCTGTCATGAACACGGTAGTAAAAATCCTCAACAGCATTTTAACAGCGCAAATCCTTTAATATATAAAAGGGATGGTTCTTCATGATCAAGTGGGGTTTTCCCAAAATGCAAGTCTATTTCAACATTCAAAACTAATTAATAGAATTTACCATGTTGACACACTTTTAAAAAAGCCTATGTTCATCTGAATAGATGAAGAAATAGTGTGGACAAAATTTAAGATTCGCTTATAATGAAAGACTCTCAGCAAAACCAAGACTAGCAGGGAACATCGCCAGTCTGATAAAGAACACCTGTGGAAAACCTACAGCTAACCGCATCCTTAATGGTGAAAAGCCTGAATGCGTTCCCCTTAAGCTCAAGAACAAGGCAAGGAATACCTTTCACCACTTCTGTTCAGTATTTCACTTGTGGTCTCCACCAGTATAATAAGTCCTGAAAAAGAAATTAAAGGCATACAGATTGGAAAGAAAAAGTAACACTTTTTTGTATATAACATGATCAACATAGATAATTATTGAAATATTTTGAAATAATATTGAAATAAGTTATTATTGAAAGGGGGCATAGCAATGTTGGAAAGGTCAAGATACAAAAATTATATTTCTATATGCTGACAATGAGTAATGGACATAAAAATGTAAATGTCATATAACCATCAACAAATTAAATATTTAGGGGAAATGTTAGCAAAACATGCAAGACTTTACACTAAAGTCTATAAAACATTCCCAACAAATTAAAGAAGACCTAAATAAATGGCAGATATACTGTGTTCATGGATTAGAGAACTCAACATTGTTAAAATATCAATTATCCCCAATTAATCTAGAGGTTCTGCAAAATCTCAATCAAAATCCCTGAAGGTTTTTTCGTAGACGTTGACAAATTGACACTAAAATGTATATGGAAATGCAAATTACCTAGAATAGCCAAAACAAATTTGTGAAAGAACAAAGTTGAAAGACTTACACTACGTAATTTCAAGACTTGCTATAAAACTCCAGTAACTAAGACAAAGAGTATGATTTAAAAATAAATATACAGATGAAAGGAATAGAAAGGACTCCCACATATGTAGTCAATTGCTCTTTTACAAAGATACAAATGCAATTCATTGGAATAAGGATACTCTTTCACCAATTGGCTCTAAAACAATTGGATATCATATGCAAAAATAAACTCTTACCATAACCTCGCATCATACACAATAAATTAACTTTAAATTGCTCATAAATCTTAAGTATAGGAGTAACTATGATAAAACTATTAGAAGAAAAACGTTGTGAGCTTCAGTTAGGCACAGATTTTTACATATCGCAAAAGAGAACAAACCATTTTAAAATGCTGATAAACTGGGCTTTATCAAAGTTAAAAACTTCTGCTCTTCAAAAAACACTGTTAAGAAAATGAAAAGACAAACCACAGACTGGGAGAAAATCTTTACAAAATGCATAGCTGACAGAGGACTTGTATTTAGATTATTCCAATAAGACTGGGCCAAAGATTTGCCTAGACCTTTCACCAAGGAAGATACACAGACGGCAAAATAAAAGTACATAACAAGATGCTCAGCATCATTAGTTATCAGAGCAATGCAAATTAAAACCTCATGGGGCCGGGCGCGGTGGCTCACGCCTGTAATCCCAGCACTTTGGACGGCCAAGGCATGCGGATCCCCTGAGGTCAGGAGTTCGAGACCAGCCTGACCAAACAGTGAAACCCCGTCTCCATGAAAAATACAAAAATTAGCCAGGCGTGATTGTGCACGTCTGTAATCCCAGGTACTCGGGAGGCTGAGGCACGAGAATTACTTGAACCTGGGAGGCGGAGGTTGCAGTGAGCCAAGACTGCTCCACTGCACTCTAGCCTGGGCGACAGAGCAAGACTGTCTCAAAAACAAAACAAAACAACCTCACGGGATACTACTTACAACTCATATGATTGGTTAAAATTTTTAAAAATCTCGCTGCAGAGATCGCGCCACTGCACTCCAGCTTGGGTGACAGACCGAGACTACGTCTTAAAAACAACAACAACAAACCTGTTTGCAGATCCGCCATATTGTCCGCAGAAGCTGGCGCTGAAGCTGCCACCACTTCTGCCGCCAAGTGTGAGCGAGCGCAGCCGCGATGGAGACCAGGGCAAGCCCAGGGAAAGGCAATTATCAAATGAAGAGCTCTAAGAACAATGCTCTAACCCTGAAGTAATGGAGCAAAACACGTGCAAGAATTTTTAAACGGAGAAATGTGGAGCTGATTAATGAAGAAGCTGCCATGTTGGATAGTCTTCTCATGGACTCCTAGGTGAGCTCTACTACTAGGGAGAGTGTGATCACAAGAGAGATGGTGGAGATGCTCTTTTCTGGTGATTCTGACCTGCAGTTAGCGACCACACAGAAATTCTGGAAACTGCTCTCCAAAGAGCCTAGTCCTCCAATAGATGAAGTTATCAACACTCCAAGAGTGGTGGATTGGTTTGTGGAGTTTCTGAAGAGAAATGAGAATTGTACATTACATTTTGAAGCTGCCTGGGCCCTAACAAATATTGCCTCTTGGAACCTCTCAGCAGACCAAAATTGTCATTGAAGCTGGGACTGTCCACATTTTCATAGAGCTGCTTAATTCAGACTTCAAGGATGTTCAGGAACAGGACAGGCAGTCTGGGCACTGGGAAACATAGCTGGAGATAGCTCTGTTTGCCAAGATTACGTCTTGAACTGTTCCATCCTTAATCCTTTGTTAATATTCCTTACCGAGTCCACACAACTGACGATGACACGGAATGCAGTCTGGACCCTGTCAAATCTCTGCCAAGGGAAGAGCCCACCCCCAGAGTTTGCAAAGATCTCTCCCTGTTTGCCTGTGCTGTCTCGCCTACTCTTCAGCAGCGACTGGGACTTGCTGGCAAAGCTTGCTGGGCCCTTTCTTACCTGTCTGATGGCCCCAATGAGAAGATCCAGGCAGTCATAGACTCTGCAGTCTTCCAGAGATTGGTAGAGTTGCCGATGCACAATGATTACAAAATGGCTTCTCCTGCTCTGAGAGTCATGGGTGACATCGTCACTGGGGATGACATCCAGACCCAGGTCATTCTTAACTGTTCAGCCCCACCTTACCTTCTCCACTTGCTGAGGAGTCCCAAGGAGTCAATCCGGAAGGAAGCTTGCTGGGCTATTTCAAATGTTACTGCTGGCGAAAAGCTGAACATTCTAAAAACCAGAGTGCCTCTTCTGCTCCAAAGAATTGCAGCTCCTCGCCGGCAACAGTAAAAAGCTGGACAGAGAATCACTTTGAGGAGTCGACAGAAGTAGGCTTCAGAATGTCAGTAATAACAAACTTCTCCGAGCCAAAGGAACATCTTCTAACCCATCGCAAGGAAGCTAAAAACCTTGAAAAAAGGTTAGACAAATGGCTAACTAGAATAAACAGTGTAGAGAAGACCTTAAGAAGGGGACTTGCTGGGTTTTTCTTCCTTACACTATATTTTGGCTGCACACATATCTTTAACCCAGGAGCCTGGGGTAGACAAAGGAGGACTAACGTAATCAATTTGCACCTTTTTAAATTTTTCTTTTTTTCTTCAGTGGTGACTTCCTTCCTTTTTGTCTTTTTTCATTCTTCCCAGTCCTCTGCCCTGATTGATCTAACTCTTATCTTGGGTACTTGAGCAGACAGTATATTCCAGAGGTGGGAGATGGGAGAGGAAAGAAGAAATCCAAAACAAAGTGTTTTTGCTCTGACAGAATATTAATCTTGTATGCTTGGATTGGGTTATTTAATTTTTTTCTTTTGCACATTTTCCTTTTATTAAGATTGCTCTTCCCAAGAGCCGTGAGTTCCTGTTTTAGTAAACCCAGCCACCAGCATTGCCTGGGACTAGAGGCTGATGGGAAGGCTACCATGAAACAAAAGTCCCTCCCAACCTCTGACTCTTTGCTCAGACCTCTTTAGTTTGGGAGATCCTCCTCATTCTCCTGGAGGGTCCCAAGTAAACGAGTGGGAGTGCAGGGGACGAGCACAGGACTTCACATGGGGCTTCCCACATGTAGCTTCTGATCCCATTTTTCCTACTCACCTTCCAAATGGTGCGACCCAACTTCATTTGTTTACTTGAAAATTCCCCCTCCAGGTTGAGAGAACCTCTGAGATGGCTGTATTTTCTGCTAAGCCTGAGACAGGGGGCTGCGGTCCTTCCTTTCTTCTGAGGAGAAAGTCTTTGCTCTGGCGACCTATAAGTTGTAGAGGAGGTTGGAGTGAGAGTGTCGTGTATTGGGATGGCCAGGGATCCCTGTCTTTGGGTTTTCTTCTTCTTCCTCTTCTATAGTTGGGTCATGTATATTTTACTTCCAAAGGAGAGAATGTCAAAAAGCTCTGTATTTTTAAATATTCTATATATTAGGTAGGTCAATCTTTATTGGTCTCAAGAGGAAGAACTGTCTGTAATTTCTGTAAGTAGGATACTGTGAGGAAGACCAAAAAGAGATGTGTCTCCCTCTATCTAAGCTCACTCAGGAGGTCTGAGCTTGGTCCTTTTCCTCTCTGCTTGGATTCTGGACCACCACCTGGGACCAACCCTCAGCTCTGGAACCTTCATAAAGCAGGTCGGTGTGGCCTGATTGTCCCAGGGCCTGAAGGGAACAAGGATGAGCTCAGGGCCTGGTGAAGTCTGCTGCTCTGTCCTTAATGCTGACCATCCTGCTTGTACCAGGAAACCCAGAAGCAGTTTGTTTTCACAAATTCAATCTCAATGGCCATTGTCCACATAACTGATCACCTGTGGCTGCCTCTCCTATTTCTTATCTGTTATCACTGATTATCACTGAAACTTAAACTTAGTAGCCTGCTTTTTTTTTTTTTTTTTTTTTTTTTGCTATTGGTTATCTTCCCTGTTGGGATCCTTGTACCTGGTTTGGGTTTTCCCCTCCTTGTGACAATTATAATCCAGATGTTTTTTCTTTCTGTTTAAATTATGGTGGTGCATTGCCTCAGTGGCTTGCCCATGCCTCTGGGTGGATTACATATGATAGTAAAGCCACCTGTATGGATGTGAGTAGAGGAAGTTGGTGTAGACCAGCTGTGGAGCTGAAGGCACAGTCTGTCGCACCCCACCTCCCCACTGTGGGTAGTCAGAGGCATCCTGCTCCAAGCTCCGCTTTTCCTTCCTCTGAAACAGTGCCATTCTTGCTCCTACTGCTACACATCTCCTTTTGGCGCTGGTGAAATCCATGCCCCTCTGCTTATAAACCTAACGTTCAGGTACTTATTGTTGGCCATTGGTCTTGAATTTGCCCTCTCCTGGTGCTGTGGTCCCACTTCAAAGCCATTTTCTGAGGAGGATGGTTTAAGGCTGGCAATTGTCCCTGAAAAGCACACCCATGTTGTACCACTTTGGTGAGTCAGATGCCACTCATCAGCTTGGGAATGATGGCTACCAACCCCAATCTCCCAGGAAGGCAGGGGACAGAATCTTTTTTTCACTA
>NW_016808133.1:599140-633244 GCF_001698545.2 Rhinopithecus bieti
TTTTTTTTTTTTTTTTTTTTTTTTGCTATTGGTTATCTTCCCTGTTGGGATCCTTGTACCTGGTTTGGGTTTTCCCCTCCTTGTGACAATTATAATCCAGATGTTTTTTCTTTCTGTTTAAATTATGGTGGTGCATTGCCTCAGTGGCTTGCCCATGCCTCTGGGTGGATTACATATGATAGTAAAGCCACCTGTATGGATGTGAGTAGAGGAAGTTGGTGTAGACCAGCTGTGGAGCTGAAGGCACAGTCTGTCGCACCCCCACCTCCCCACTGTGGGTAGTCAGAGGCATCCTGCTCCAAGCTCCGCTTTTCCTTCCTCTGAAACAGTGCCATTCTTGCTCCTACTGCTACACATCTCCTTTTGGCGCTGGTGAAATCCATGCCCCTCTGCTTATAAACCTAACGTTCAGGTACTTATTGTTGGCCATTGGTCTTGAATTTGCCCTCTCCTGGTGCTGTGGTCCCACTTCAAAGCCATTTTCTGAGGAGGATGGTTTAAGGCTGGCAATTGTCCCTGAAAAAGCACACCCATGTTGTACCACTTTGGTGAGTCAGATGCCACTCATCAGCTTGGGAATGATGGCTACCAACCCCCAATCTCCCAGGAAGGCAGGGGGACAGAATCTTTTTTTCACTAGGCCTGCTACCTCCATTACAAAACCATTCTCTTACAGTTCCATAAAAAGGCCTCCCCCACCCAACCTCTACCCATTGTTCTCATCCAAAGGGCAGTTTAGTAGGATCTACTTTGTGCATCTCAAGTAACAGGTAAGTCCCTGTTATTGGGGCCAGATTCTTAGTGTAAGACATACACATCCTGCTTGCCCAGCTGTTCCTCCAAAATCTACTTTGACTTCACCTCCGGGTCCTGTACCAGATGAAAAATTTTTTTGGTCATCTGGCTGCTGCTCAAAGCCAGTTTTCCCTAAGAACTCCAAAGGCTAAAGTCTACTAGGGGCACAATGTGAGGATAGATTTCTCATCAGAGAAAAGTGGCCTCCGAGAGCTTTCATTTGTGTCTTCCCCAGACCAGCTTTTCCCGTTATCTTCCTTTAATCCCCTTTCAACCAACAGGTGAAGTTCTTTCCGCCCACAGAGGCAATAATATCATCTTTTATATGTGCTCCTCTCCTTTGGCCATGTAATGAAACAAAATATTATTTACTTAGCCCAGGCTTGAGAGCCACTGTTTGTGGGCAGTCTCCATCTGGATTCCACACCCTGGCCTAAGTGAGGTAAGGCTTTCTGGTTATTGCCAGGATGGAGCCCTCTACCCCAGTCTGCTATAGGGAATACCCTAATTAGTTGAGGAATGCTTTTGGAATCCTGGCATGTTGGCATATGGCTGATCTATCCTTTTTAAGATCTCTGGTTGGGGGTATCTAGATATAGATTAGGAGGGACAAGGAGCCTTTTTCTTGGTTGATGTGTTCAAATGCTTTTTTGAATGGTGCCAACCCCTCCAGGAATCCCACCCCCAAATCATCATCTTTAGTACTAACAGGGTCTCTGGTCTTAGAAGTCTGCCTTCAGACCCAGCTGACTCCAGTGACTGCCTGACCTTGATGTTGGCTGCAACCTTCAGATAGAACCACAGGGGTTCCACCCACAGGCTGGCCAGCCTTGTTACCTGGGTCAGGGAATACAAATGGCTCCCCAGAGAGCAGGTGTTGATCTTAGTTTTCAGGGACCCTTTGTGTTCCCCCTTATGTAGACCCCATAGATCTACTCCATCAACTCTTCCATGAAAGCCATCTTCCAGGAGCCCTGTTTTTTGGAGCTGAACGACACAGATTATAGAGCCAAGATTACGCCACTGCACTCTAGCCTGGGAGACAGGGCAAGACTCCATCTCAAGAAAAAAATAATAATAAAATAAAAAGAGCCCATATCTTCATGAACCCTCAGACTCTGGAGTTGGGTATTGGCTTTTTTAGCCAGCTTTTGTAGGAACTGCCTTTGATTGACCTATTAAAGAAGGAAATGGGGTATGGAGTCCCAGCCACTCAAGAGACTGGATATCCCTCAAGAATGGCTTGGGTTACCAGCTATGGATCCTTGGAAGATTAAGTAAATCCTTCTCCTCACTGGTTTTTCTTTGCAAATTCATCTGCCTTGTTTTTTTTCCCCTAATAACTATAAACTCTGTCTATTTTCCATGTTCTCAGGGCCCCTGGGTAGACAGACACAGCTTGATTTCAGGGCAGACTTAGGCCAGGAAACCATGGCATTCAGTGTGCTGAGTCCAGACAAATGGTATTTATATACACATCTAAATGTGAAGAGAAAATGTAGTTCTTTAGGTTTCAAACTCTGTAATAGATATAAAACAAAATAAAACCTGCTGCAAAGTTCAAAAATATATAAAATTTTAAAAATCTGACAATACAAAGCATTGATGAGAACATGGAGCAACAGAAACTCTCATACTTTTCTGATGGGAATGCAAATTGAAACAGTCACTTTGGACTGTTTGACAGTTTGACAGTTTCTCATAAGTTTAATACACACATCATAGAATCCAGCAATTTCACAGTTACATGTTTACTTAGACATCCACACCAAAGACTTTTATGCAAATGCTCAGAGCATTTATTTATAATTGCCAACAATAGGAAACAGTCCAAATTTATATCAACAGGGGAATAAACAAATTATAATAATGCAATGAAATATTACTTCACAATAAAATAATGAACTACAGACACGTTGATATAGTTTAGATAATTGTCCCAGCCCAAATCTCGTGTTGAATTGTAATCCCCAGTGGTGGACATGGGGCCTGGGGGGTGGTATCTGGATCATGGGGACAGATTCCTCATGGCTTGGTGCTGTCTTTGTGATAATGAGTTCTCACAAGATCTGGTCATTTAAGAGTGTGTCGCACCTCCTCTTTCCCCACACACACTCTCTCTCTTTCTCTTTCCCTCTATCTCTCTTTCTCTTTCTCTCTCTCTCTCTCTTTCTCTCACACACGAGCACATGTGCTTGCTCCTGCTTTTGCCATGTGACATGCCTGCTCCCACTCACCTTCTGCCATTATTCAAAGCTCACTGAGGCTTCACCAGAAGCCAAGCAGATGCCAGCACCATGACTCCTGTAAAGCCTGCAGAATTATGAGCTAACTAAACCTCTTTTCTTTATAAATTACCCAGTCTCGAGTATTTCTTTATAGCAATGCTAGAATGACCCAATACAGAAAATTGGTACTGAGGAGTGGGACATTGCTATAAAATACATAAAATGTGGAAGTGACTTTGGAACTGGATAGTAGGCAGAGGTTGGAAGAGTTTGGAGGGCTCAGAAGAAAACAGGAAGATAAGAGAAGTTTGGAACTTCCTAGAGACTAATTAAGTGGTTGTGATCAAAATGCTGTAGCGATGTGGACAGTGAAGTCCAGGGTGATGAGGTCTCAGATGGAAATGAGGAACTTATTGGGAACTGGGGTAAAGGCCTCCCTTGTTATGCCTTAGCAAAGAGCTTGGCTGCATTATGTTTATGCCCTAGGGACCTGTGGAAGGTTGAGCTTCAGAGTGATGATTTAGGGTATCTGGTGGAAGAAATTGCTAAGCAGCAAAGCATTCAAGAGTTTGCCTGGCTACTTCTAACAGCTTAGCATCAGATGTGGGAGCAAAGAAATGACTTAAAGTTGGAATTTATATTTAAACAGGAAGCAGAGCATAAAAGTTTGGAAAATTTGCAGCTTAGCCATGTGGTAAAGAAGGAAAAGACTTTTCTGGGGAGGGGAATACAGGCAGGCCATGGAACAAACACTTATTAGAAATATTTGAATAACTAAAAAGGAGCCAAGTGTTAATATCCAAGACAATGGGAAAAAAGCCTGGAAGGCATTTCAGAGATCTAAGAGGAAGCCCCTCCCAGGTCTGTAAAGGAAAAGTGATTTCATGGGCCAGACTCAGGGCCTTGCTTCTCTGAGCAGCCTCAGGACACTGCTTCCCACATCCCTGCCACTCCAGCTCCAGCCGGGGCTCAAAGGGGCAGGGGCCTAGGTACAGCTGAAACTGCCACTTTGGAGAATGCAAATTGTAAGCTTTGGTGAATTCCACATGGTGTTAAGCCTGCAGATGCACAGAATGCAGGAGTTAAGGAGGCTTGGCAGCCTCCACCTAGATTCCAGGAGATATATGAAAAAGCCTGGGTGCCCAGGCAGAAGCCTGTTGCAAGGGTGGAGCCCCCACAGAGAACCTCTACTAGGGCAATGCAGACAGGAAATATGGGGTTGGAACTCCCCCAACAGAGTCACCACCGGGGTGCTGCTTAGTGGAGCTGTGAGAAGGATGCCACCTTCCTCAAGACCCCAGAATGGTAGATCCACTGGCAACTTGCACCCTGCACCTGGAAAAGCCCCAGGCACTCAACAGCCTGTGAGGGCAGCCACAGGGACTGAACCTTGAAAAACCACAGGGACAGAGCTGCCCAAGACCTTGGGAGCCCAACCCTTATACCAGTGTGCCTTGGATGTGAGACATGGAGTCAAAGGAGATTATTTTGGAGCTTTAAGACTTCACGACTGCTCTGCTGGGTTTCAAACTTGTATGGGACCTATAGCACCTTTTTTTTTTTGGCCAAACATCTCTTTTGGAATGTTTACTCAATGCCTGTACCCCGCTTGTATCTTCAAAGTAATGAATTTGTTTTTGATTTTACAGGCTTATAGGTGGAAGGGACTTGCCTTGCTTCAGATGAGACTTTGGACTTTGGACTTTTGAATTGATGCTAAGTGAGTTAAAACGTAGGGAGACTATTGGGAAGTCATGATTGTATTCTGCATTGTGAGAAGGACATGAGATTTGGGAGGTGCCAGTGATGGAATGATATAGTTTGGATATTTGTCCCCACCCAAATCTCATGTTGAATTGTAATCCCCAGTGCTAGAGGTGAGGCCTAGTGGGACATGTTTAGATCATGGGCGTGGGACCCTCATGGCTTGGTGCTGTCTTCACGATAGTGAGTTCTTGAGAGATCTGGTCATTTAAAAGTGTGTGGCACCTCCCCAGCCCCTGATCCCATTCTCTTTTGCTTCTGCTCTCACCGTGTGAAGTGCCTTCTCCCACTTTGCCTTCTGCCATAAGTACAAGCTTCCTGAGGCCTCCCTAGAAGCAGATGCCGACACTATTTCCTCTACACTCTGCAGAACTGTAAGCCAATTAAACCTCTTTTCTTTTTTTGAGACACTGTGTCACCCAAGCTGGAGTGCAGTGGCATGAACATGGTTCACTGCATCCTCGACCTCTCAGGCTCAAGCAATCCTCCCACCTTAGCCCACTAAGTAGCTGGGACTGTAAATGCACACCAGCACTCCTGGCTAATGTTCGCATTTTTTATAGAGATGGCATTTCGCCATGTTGGCCAGGCTGGTCTTGAACTCCAGATCTCAAGCAATCTGCCCACTTTGGCCTCCCTAAGTGCTGTGATTACAAGCATAAGTCACTGTGCCTGGCCAAACCTCTTTTCTTATAAATTACCCATTCTCAGGTATTTCTTTATAGCAATGCAAGAATAGCCTAACACACACACACACAACAACACAGATGAATCTCAAATCATTATGTGAAGTGAAAGAAATCAGACACAAAAGGTTACATATACTGTGTTCCACTTATATAGAGTCTAGAAAAGGCAGAAAGGGATAGAAACAGAAAATAGGTAGGTAGCTTAGGGACCAGGGATTGAGGGAGAGAACTGATTGCCATCACTCCAAAAGTTCCTTTGTGCCCCTCAAGGAAACTTGTGGAGTGATGGCAATGCTTTATATTTGATTGAGAGAGTGGTTGCGCAACCTAATAAATTTGTTAAAACTCATTGACCTAGCCACTTAAAAGTGGTGAACTGATTTTATGTAATAAAATATTGAATATTATTTATAAGTTATTTTATCCCTGTATTCATTTGTTTTGCTATGTAACAAATCATCACAGATTTAGCAGCTTAAAATACTCACTGAGCTCACAGGCTTGTCAGTCAAAAGCCTCGTAGGCTGTTGCTGAGCTCTTGGTTCGGGGTGTTACAAGGCTGAAACTAAGGTGTTGATCAGGTGGTGTTCTTGTCTGGATCAGTTCTCAGTTCCCAGAGGCTATCTATATTCCTTACCACATGGCCCTCTTCATTTTCCATCCAGCAATGGCACATTGAATCCTTCTTAGACTTTGACTCTCTGACTTTTTCTGCAACTAGCCAGAGACAACCCCCAGCCTTAAAAGGCTGCTGTGATAGGGTCAGGCCCACTTGGAAAATCTTCCTGTCTTACGGTCAACTGAGCCATATAACACAACCTTATTATGAGTGTAAAATCCATCATATACACAGACCTGGGATTAGACGGGGAATACTCAGGAGTAGGGAGCAGAAATTCTTGGTGCCATCTTAGAATTCTGCCTGCCACAATATCTGCAGAAATCTTCCTTTAGAAATTAAATTTCATGTAATTATACATTGAAAATAATACCCTTTTGAAAAAGATAAAATTACTGTCATGTGTCATGTTAACAATAGGAATATGTTCTAAAAAATGTGTTGTTGGGTGATTTTTGTCTTTGTGTAAATATCATAAAGGGTACTTATGCAAATCTCCATGGTATAGCCTACTACTCCCCGAGGCTACATATAGCCTATTCTCCTAGGCTACAAACCTGTACAGCATGTTACTATACTGAATACTGTAGGTGACTGAAGCACAATGGTAAGTATTTGTGTGTGTAAGCATACCTAACCATAGAAAAGGCACAGTTAAAACATGGTTTTATAATCGCATGGGATCCCCATTGTATATGTGGTCTGTCATTGACTGAGATCTCGTTATGTGGTACATGACTGCATTTAAATTTGGGGTTGTCCGAGAAAATCTGGGATATAGTGTTGCCATATGATTTAGTTACTTTCCTGCTACTTATGTTAGGATAGGACAGAGGGGGACTAGGCTAGCATGTTTTGAATGCTTACCCATGTGGCAGACACATGCTAGACATTTTACATACATAAAGCATCAAATGGTCTCTGATTCAAAGGAAATGGTGGGGGTGGAAGTAGAGAGGGGTGGGAGGCAGACACAGTTTCCAGTGCACAGTGTAGGAGGTGGGTGGTGTATGTCAGAATGTAAAGCTGGGCCACTCGGATTCTGTCCCCAATAAGGCAAAGAGGAGAACCAAAAATGGGGTGGTTATAGTGATGAATCCATAACTAGTCTCCATTTAGGTGTCTGGGGCAGAGCTTCTCAACCATAGTGTGGCTGGACAAATCTCTTCTGTCTACCCTTGCAAGCTGTACCAGTGTCATCATTTTTAAGATGTGCTATCAGGTAAAAGATTGTGCAAAGCACTAGTCTGAGGTATAAGACATAGCTCCTGTAGACGTGAGAAAGAATGCAAAGGACTGAGGCAGGACAGAAGCATGCCTCACGAGAGATGGTTCTGGGGTGGGAATTTGTCCTAAAGTCTTATCAAAGTGCTTAGCATATCCTTTCTATGCTATAAGGCAGTAGATAGGATTTAGGGATTTAGGAGTTGGAGGACCCAGGACTTTGATAGGCTCCCCAGCTGCAGACCACAGAAAGAACTGGGTGGAGATTGTACCAAGACCACAGAGCAGGTTGAAGGGTGAGCTGCCTGCTGCCTGGCTCAACTGTTCTCAAGGGCCCCATGAGCATCAGCACTAATGCCTCAGCCTGCACAGTGGACGTTGAGCTAAGCTCAGCCAAGGCGAGGCGCTATGGTGGAAAGGGTGGATTCTGAACTGTGACACGCCTGGGATTCTTTCCCTATTCTACCACATACCAGCTTTGAACCTCCAGGTAGATTTATAAAACCTGTCTGAGTCTCAGTGTCCACATCAGTAAAATGGCCCTGCTGCTCATGTTTCCCTCAAATGGTTGCTATGACCATGACAGGAAGTTGCTGCCCGGAACAATAGATGGTGCGAGGTGGTGTTTTGACAGCTCCCAGCTAAACTGGGCTTCCGGTCCCAGAGCAGCTAGCAATCTGCCCTAACAGGAAATGAAAAGGAGCTGAACATGGGTGTTTACTGTGTGCCTTTCGAGGGATACTTCTTTTGCCTGGTGGATAGCCTAATGCCTAGTTCAACCTGCAACCGGATCGGGGGGGTGTTCCTTACTTGGGGAACTGGCAGATGCCCTTGTGGCTCTTGTCCGAGCGGTGTCTAGTTTATGCCTGACTATTGCCCTCATGCTGGGAGGCTGACCTTGTGTTCTCCCAGTGTCCCAGAGAAACCCGGCCAGGGGACAGCCCCTGGTTCTTCAGATGGAAGGCATAAAGTCAATACATCATCACAATAGGAAACAAGTGCAAACATTTTCCTGGGAGAGAACAGCACAGTGATCAGGAGGGCAGCCTCCATCCCTGGGTCAGGAGAGGCAGGAATGAAGAGTCAGGTAGAAAGAGAGAAAGAGACGGCAGGCAGGGTGAGAGGAGAGCATGGTAACTAGCACCATACATAAAAGAATAGGGTCTGGGTCACGTCAAGTTCCTGGGAAAATGCCTGAATGGTCCATTTAAAGGAAGCAGTGGGAAAGTGAGGAGCCCAGTCTGGCTAGGCGGGAGAGATGCCTCTGAATTCTTATCTGTGGCCACTGCTTAAGCCATTTGGGTGTGGTGTTCTGCTTCTAACACCTAGGCAGCAACTTCTGCTGTGTAGAGAGCTTAAATACATCTGGTGGAGAGTCTGGCTTTATTGTGGCCTGGGGACATGGACCCATGGCAGACAGGTGAGACCGCATAACTGTCTTCTGCTGCACTGCCCCACTCTTTGTATCTGGACTCGGGCCCCAGTCTCTAATTCTCTGTCCAGCTCTTTTGTTTTGTAGTTTGGTTTTTATTTTTTTAAATTGGCAAATAAAATTTTATATATTTATGGTATAAATATACACATGATATTTTAATACATGTATACAATGTAGAATAACTGAATAAAGCTAATTAACATACCTATTCTATCACATACTTACCCTTTTTTGTAGCAAAAACATGTAATATGTACTATCTTAGCAATTTTCAAGTACATAATATATTGTTATTAACTATAATCACCAGGTTGTATAAAAGACCTCCTAAACTTACTCCTTCTATCTAACTGAAATTTTGTATTCTTCACCAGTGTCTCCCCAAACTCCCCTCCCCCAGCTCCTGGCAAGCACCATTTACTCTCTGTTTTTGAATTTAACTTTTTTAGGTTCCACATATAAATGGTATCATGCAATATTTGTCGTTCTGTACCTGGCTTATTTCACTTAGCAGAATGTCCTCCATGTTTATCCATGTTTTTGAAAATGACAGAATTTCCTTCTTTTTAAAAGTTGAATAGTATTCCATTATGTATATATACCACATTTTCTTTATCCATTGATAGACACTTGGGCTGATTTTCTAATTTGGCTATTGTGAATAATGCTGTAATAAACATGAGAGTGCAGCTATCCCTTCAACATACTAATTTCATTTGCTTTGGATACATACCCAGAAGTGGGATTGCTGGATCATATGGTCGTTCCATTTTTAATTGTTTGAGGAACCTCCATGCAGTAACAGTGTGCAAGAGTTCCCTTTCTCCATGTTTTCAACATATCATGTTTTTTCTTATCTTTTTGCTAATAGCCATCCTAAAGGGTGTTAGATGATATCTTTTTGTGGTTTTAATTTGTATTTTCCTGATGATTAGCAATGCTGAACATTTTAATATGCCTATTGGCCACTTGAATGTCTTTTTTTTCTTGTATTTGTTGTTTTATTTATTTATTTTAATTTAAAAATGTTAGTTGACATATAATTGTACATATTTATAAAGTGCAGTATGTTATTTTGATACCTGTGTACAATGTGTAATAAATGAAGGTAATTAGCAAATCCATCAACTCGGATATTTATCATTTCCTTGTGTTGGGAACATTCAAAATCCTCTCTTCTAGCTATTTGCAAATATGCAATAAATTGTTAGTAACTATAGTTATTCTCTGGTGCTATAGAACACTAGAACGTATTCCTCCTACCTGGCTTGTAATTTTGTAATCGTTAGCCAACCTCTCTCTATTCCCTCTCCCCTCTACCCTTTCCAGCCTTAGTAATCACTATTCTACTCTCTACTTCTATGATATCAACTTTTTTTTGCTTCCACATATGAATGAGAACATGCAGTGTTTATCTTTGTGTGTCTGGCTTACTTCCATTTCCAGTATTCCATTGTGTATATATACCGGTTTCTTTATTCATTCATCTGTAGATGGACACAGGTTGATTCTATATTTTGGCTATTACGTATAGTGCTGCAATAAACAAGAAGTGCAGATATTTCTTTTTTCTTTTCTTTTTTGAGATGGAGTTCTGCTCTTGTTGCCCAGGCTGGAGTGCAATGGCACGATCTCGGCTCACGCAACCTCCGCCTCCCAGGTTCAAGCGATTCTTCTGCCTCAGCCTCCCTAGTAGCTGGGATTACAGGCATGTGCCCCAAGTGCGGCTAATTTTGCATTGTTAGTAGAGATGGGGTTTCTCCATGTTGGTCAGGTTAGTCTTGGACTCCCGACCTAAGGTGATCTGCCCACCTCGGCCTCCCAAAGTGCTGGGATTACAGGCATGAACTACTGCGTCTGGCCATGAAAGTGCAGATATTTCTTTAGCATACTGATTTCATTTCCTTTGAATATATGCCCAGTAGTGTGGCTGGATCATATGGTAGTTCTATTTTTAGTTTAGTTTAGTTTAGTGGTTTTTTTTTTTTTTTGTAAAATAGGGGCTTGCAATATTGCCTAGACTGATCTTCAGCTTCTGGCCTCAAGCAGTCCTCCTGCCTCAGGCTTCCAAAGTGCTAGGATTACAGGTATGAGCCACTGTACCTGGCTATTTCTAGTTTTTTGAGGAATTGCTATACTATTTTCCATGATGGCTGTGCTAGTTTACAGTCCCACCAACAGTGCATAAGAGTTTCCCTTTCTGCATATCCTTGCTAACATTTGTTATTTTTTGACTTTTTGATAATAGTCATTATAACTGGAGTAAGATGATACCTCATTGTGGTTTTGATTTGCATTTCCTTGATGATTGTAATGTTTAACATTTTAAAATATACTTGTTGACTGTATACATATCTTCTTTTGAGAGATGTCTATTCAGATCATTTGCCCATTTACAATCAGGTTACTATTATTATTATATTTTGCTATTAAGTTGTTTGAGTTCCTTATGTATTTTGGATATTAACCCTTCATCAAATATGTGGTTCACAAATATTTTCTCTCATTCTGTAGGCTGTCTCTTCACTCTGTTGATTATTTCCTTTGCTATGCTGAAGCTTTTTTGTTTAATGCGGTCCCATTTGTCTATGTTTACTTTTCTTGCCTGTGCTTTTGGGGTGATATCCAAAAAAATATTTGCCCAGGCCAATGTTAAGAAGCTTTTTCCAATGTTTTCTTCTAGTAGTTTTACAGTTTCAAGTCTTACATTTAAGTCTTTTTTCCATTTTGAGTTGATTTTTGTATATGGGGTGAGATAAGAGTCTAGTTTTATTCCTCTGCATGTGGATATCAAGTTTTCCCAACATTATAGGGAAAGGACAGAACACTGTCCTTTCTCCATTGTGTGTTCTTGGTACCTTTCTCAAAGATCAGTTGACTGTAAATGCATCGTTTATTTCTGGGTCCTCTGTTCCATGGGTCTATATGTCTGTATTTGTACCAATACCATTGATTTTTTGGTTACTATATCATTGCAGTAGATTTTGAGACAGATAGTGTGATGCCTCCAGCTTTGTTCTTTTTGATAAAGACTGCTTTCTTTGGGTATTTGGGATCATTTGTGATTCCATATGAATTTTAGATTTTTTTCTATTTCTGTGAAAAATGGCATTTTGATAGGAATTGTATTGAATCTGTAGGTCACTTTGGGACATTATAACAACATTAATTCTTCCAATCCATGAACATGGGATATCTTTCCATTTATTTGTGTCTTCAATTTCCTTCTTCCATGTTTTATAGTTTTCAGTGTATAATTTTTTTGTCCCTTTGGTTAAATTTATTCTAAATATTTTAATTTTTGATGCTATTGTAAATGGGATTTTTTTTCTTGGTATGTTTTTCAGGTAGTTGATTATTGTATATAGAAATCCTACTAATTTTTGTATGTTGATTTTGTATCCTGCAAATTTACTGAATTTGTTTATTAGTTCTAACAGTTTTTGGTGAAGTCTTTAAGATTTTCTATATATAAGGTCATACTGTCTGCAAACAGAGATAATTTCACTTCTTCCTTTCCAATTTGGATCCCTTTTATTTCTTTTTCTTGTCTAACTGCTCTGGCTGGGACTTTCAGTACAGTGTTGAACAGAGGTAGTGAGAATGGACATTTTTGCCTTGTTCCTGAATTTATAGGAGAAGCTTTCAAATTTCCGCCATTGACAATGATGCTAGCTATAGGCCCTGTTCAGTTCTTGCTTGTCCCTTTTCCTCTTCCGTTGGGTTGGACCCCATCCCCTGTCCATGTGGCTGATAGCTAGTGTCCTTTTCCCAATAAAACTGTCACTCAAATCCACAGGGATGCTGTGTCTTGACATTGGCTTCATCAACCAGTTTGGATCCCTCAGTTCTAGGGCTGGACTTTTCCATACCCATTGGGATCCTAAGGCACTCTGCATGTGATTGTGGTTTTGGAAGCCTTTTCTGCTGGCCCTGGTTTCTTTCTCTCCTTCTCCATCCTGCACTGCCAGATCTCGGAATGGTTTTACCTAAGTTCTGATAGCTGAGGGTTGAGAAGCAAGGGGAGGCAGCACCAACATGCATAAGGACCTATAGATTTCCTCCCCACCCAGGAGAGACAGTGCTGGGAAGGTGCATTGGGTGGTGAAGAAGGGAGGGAAGAGGCTTCTCAGGAGAGGGCAAGAAGGGGAAGCACATTCAAGGTGGAGAGCTTAGCCCAGGTACATTGAAGGACAGGCAAACACCCTGTCTGACTGGAGGGAAGGGTGGGGTTGGGTAAAGAACCCACCCGGGGAAGCCATGATGACTTGAATCCCATTTTTCTTCCCCAAAGCTGCCATGTCCCTAGTCACTGTTTTGCTAAGACATATTCTTTCCTCTAGGTTTTCCCATATCAGAAAGTGGCACCATCTACTACCCAGCTGCTTAAGTAAAATACCCAGCACTTACCTTGGATGTCTCACTCTTCCTTTGTGTCCCAATTCACCACCAAGTCCTATTGGTTCTACTTGAGTTGATTTCTAATCAGTCCAATTCCATCCTCACCCTTCTAGTCCAGGCTATCCTCCTCTTTCCCCTGGACAATCACAGTACTCTCTTTTGCTGATCTTCCCTTTTAACTCTTACCCCTTAATCCACTCTCCATTCAGCAGCTACAGTACATTTTTACAATCAAAAATTTTTTTTATAATTCATTTTTTGTTTATGTTTGACACATACTAATTGTACATTTTATAGGGTACAGTGTGATATTTCAATGCATGAATATGTTGTATAATGATCAGATTGGGGTAATTACCATATTTCTCACTTTCATCTCTTATCACTTCTTTGTAGTGACAACATTTAAAATCTTATCCTCTACCTATCTTGAGATATACACTACTTCGTTACTTGCTGTAGTCACCAGTCACCATACTGCGTAACAGAACACCAGAACTTATTGTTTCATCTAACTCTAACTCTGTACCTGTTGATCAACTTCTCCCAGTCCCCTTCGCCCCACAGCCCTCCCCAGCCTCTAGGAACCACTATTCTACTCTCTACTTCTATGAAATAAACATTTCTTGATTCCACATATGAGTGAGATCAAGTGGTGTTTGTCATTCTGTGCCTGGCTTATTTCACACAACATAATGGCTTCCAGTTCCATCCATGTTGCTGCAAATGACAGGATTTCATTCTGTTTTATAGCCAAATAGTGTTGTGTGTGCATATATATATTTTTTTCTTTATCTATTCATTTTCTTCTGCACTTTCTTTACCTATTCATCTCTTCATCTGTTCATCTTATCTGTTAATCTGTTCTTCTTTTATTCACACCATATTTTCTTTATTCATCTAATGGACAGTTAGGTTGATTCCCATCTCTTGGCTATGGTGAATAATGCTGCAAAAAATCATGAAGGTACAGATGTCTCTTTGACTTGCTGATTTCATTTCCTTTGGATATATACCCAGTTATAGGATTCCTTGATCTACAGTGATTTAAAATACACACACACACACACACACACACACACACACACACAACACACACACACATACACAAAACTATCCTTCTTAATCACAGCTTCAATTTCTTCTATTGCTTCCCCTTGATCTTCTAATAAAAAGCTTCCTACCGGGGGGTTGCATCCTATGAGGACATAGCCCTTGCTGACTCTCCATCTCATGTCCTTCCCTTTGCTCATTGGCTCCAGCCCTTCTGGCCTTCTTGCTGCTCCCAGAATACACTAAGCCCTTTCCAAACTTCTGCCCTTGTACCTGTTGTTCCTGCTTCCCAGAACGCTCCCCACACCCACCCCACCCACGCACATCGCCCACCTGGCTGCTGGGGAAGCCTTCTCTGACCACCCATATAAGTGTCACAGTCCTTCCTCTTTACTGCTATTTTTCCTGGTTCTTTTCCTTTCTTGAAAGAACTTTTCACAATCTGCAATTTTCTCGCCTTCTGTTTATTTACTTTTCTGTGGTTTGCTCCCTGGCCAGAAAGCACAGTGTTAAGAGTGAAGACCATGTCGGTCTTGCACACTGTTCTGTCCTCAGAGCCTAGCAGTGTGTGTTATACATAGTAGGTCCTCAAAACTGTAATTGAATGAGTGAATGAATTAGTGATAGATGAATAAGCAAGAGGAAATGCTGGCCCTACAACCTTGCTCAGGAAGTGCACTTCACCCACATTGCTGAGCACAAGGGGGAGGCTGGGATGTGGTTTAGGAGGGAGAGAAGACTCAACCTTGGGAGGGTGCCAGGGCAAACACCAGTGGTATGAATGCCCAAACTTCAAAGGGGCCAGAGAATACACACTCTGACTTCTCTCTGGATTAAGATCTCGCCAAGGGAGTCCCCATTTCCAAGCCAAATTCTTCTGGCTGTGGAGGCAGCTACAGAGGCTGGGAGGGCAGGTATCCTACAGTCTCACATGTGACAGAGATTAAAACTCAACCCCACAGGGCCCACCAAGCAGCTTAGCCACAGAATCTGCCTCTGCTCTTTGCCAGACATTCCAGTACATTCCACTCACCCTTCTCTTTGGCCTCCAGCAGCGGCAAATACATAAAGGCCTCTTTCACCACACACACATGCCTTGTATGTACAGGCTCCGGGCTATTTAAGCAAGGCCTAGAACTCTGGCTGTGTTTCAAAGATGAAGTGATTCTGATATTTATAGCTTTAGTGAGGGCTTTGGGCCTTTGGGGTGAAAAGCACTAAGTAAACTTTAGCTCTTGGAGCCCAGTTGTCTGTGATGTTCCTTCATCTGAAGTACAGCTTATTAGCAGTTCTGACTGCAGTCCTTGTAGAGAAACTCACGATTTGCTCCCTGTGGTCAGCATACAGCACACAGTCCCCAAAGCAATAGTGTGAGGGCATTCTCAGAATTCGTGCTTTGTATAGCACTTCTCATTTCCCAGGAAAGGGATAAGTTCTTGTTGAATGGAAGACCATGTAGCCCAGAAAGCCGAGAGTAGGATTGGGGAATGTGCCATTCTCTTCTTCCTTTTCTTCCCATTAGGCTGTTTTGGAAATCTCATCACCTTTATGAAGTCTGTCTACACAATGGACCTAGAAACAGTCTGCAGGGAGATGTTCCACTGAAGGGAAGGAAATTCAGATATGAACGCTAGGTATCTCAGCCAGCAAAGCTCTGGTCACCAAACTTGCAAAAGAAAAAAGAAGAAAAGGAAGAGAAAGAATTCTGGACATGAGTTGGGGCTGCTGAAGGGAAGCCAAGAGGCAAGGATATTTGAAATGTCACTGGCTGGAGGTATTTAGAGGAGAGCTCCAAAAAGGAGTAGATGAGTCATAGAGGAAATGAAAACCTCCCTGTTGGCCAGGAAATAAAGTCACAGGACAACTTATTGAAGACCTTATGTTCTCAAGTATTTATAGCAGAGAAAAGAAATAATTGGTTTGGCCAAAAGGCTGCACATGAAGCCTCTGTCCAAGGTCACAGAACAACTTTCATTGGAGGTTGGAGGCCCAACATGGGGCTGAAAGCCACACATGCTGCAATTTTTGAAAAGCTCATGATGTTCCGGGGTGCGACATTCCTTACCTTGTCTAAACATTACAATAACTCTGGAAAATTGGCATTTTGATCCCTATTTTCAGATGAGCAAACTGAGGTTCAGACATGGCTAATTTTTCTTTTTCTTCCAAAGTCATAAAGCTGGTAGCCCACACTTAGCTCCCTTATCCCACTGTGGGGTGATACGAGACAGCATGGTATATTGAAAATGGCACAGATTCTGGGATCAGACAGGCTTAGGCTTGAACCCCAACTCTTACCACTTACTAGATGAGTGACCATGGGGAAAGCATTTTGGAGTTCAATTTCTTTATCTGTAAGAATTAGTATTATTCCTCAACAAAACACTTGCAAAGAGAATTCAACAACACATTAAAATGATTATATACCACGAGCAAGTAGAATGTATTCCTGGAATGTAAAGATGGCTCAACATATGAAAACAATCAGTGTAATACACCACATTAACAGAATAAAGGGGAAAAAACCACGTGATCGCCTCAATTGATGCAAAAAATGTGTGTAACAAAATTCAACACCCTTTTACGATAAAAACACTAAATAAAGTAGGAAGAGATGGAAGTTACTTCAGCATGATAAAGTCCTTATATGACATGCCCACAGCTAATATCATACTCGATGGTGAAGGATGGAAAGCTTCTCCTTTAAGATCAGGAACAAATCGGGGATGCTTACTCACTTTCATCACTTCTAGTTAACATAGTGCTGAAATTCCTAGCCAGGACAATTAGACAAGAAAAATAAACAAAAAGCATCTGAATTGAAAAGCAAGTTAAATGATCTCTGTTCACAGACAACATGATCTTTTATGTAGAAAGCCCTAAAGATTCCACTAAAAACCTGTTAGCACTAATAAACAAATTCACAAAGTTGCAGGATACAAAATTAAGATGTAAAAATCACCTGCATTTCCATGTACTAACAATAAACACTCCAAAAGGGAAATTAAGAGAACAGTTCCATTTACAAAAGGATCAAAAAGACAGAAACACTTAGGAATTAATTGAATCAAGGAGGAGGTGGAAGGTTTGTACATTGAAAGTTACAAAATGTTGCTGAAAGGAATTAAAGAACCAATAAATGGAAAAATAGGTCCATGGATTGGAAGACAATATTGTTAAGATGCCAATATTTCTCAAAGTGATCTACAGATTAAATAGTAATCTCTATCATGATTCCAGTGGCATTAAAAACTTTTCTTTCAGACAGGTTATCACTCTGTCACCCAGGCTAGAGTGCAGTGGCTTGATCACAGCTCACTGCAGCCTTGAACTTCCAGGCTCAAGTCATGCTGTGGCTTGGGCTCTTCCCTCTCCCGCTTTTTTTTTTTTTTTTTTTTTTTTTTTCTGGTAGAGACAGTCTTGCTATGTTGCCCAGGCTGGTTTTGAACTCCTGGCCTCAAGAAATTCTCATGCCTTGGTCTCCCAAAGTGCTGGGATTACAAGCATGAGCCACCATGCCTGGCCACATTTTTTTATTGTTGTTGTTGCAGATATAGAAAAATTCATCCTAAAATTCATATGGAAACTCAACGGACTCCAAATAGCCAAAACAATCTTGAAAAAGAACAAAGTTGAAAGTCTTAAATTTTCTAATTTGAAAATTTACTACACAGTAATAGAAATAGTGTAGCACTTGCATAAAGATCAACTTATAGACAACTAAAATAGACCAGGGGCTCAGAAACAAACCCTCACATAGATGGTCAGATGATTTTCAACAAAGGTGCCAAGACCATTCAAAGGAAGAATGGACTGTCTTTTCAACAAACGGTGCTGAGAAAACTGAATGTCCACATGCAAAAGAATGAAGTTGGATCCTTACTTTACCGCATATACAAAAATTAACTCAAAATTGGATTAAAGGCCTAAACATAGCACCTAAAACTATAAAACTCCTAGAAAAAAACATAGGGGAACAGCTTCATGACATTGGATTTAGCAATGATTTCTTGACTATGACACCAAAAGTATAAGAAAAAAATAGAAAAATTGTACTATACTAAAATGTAAAACTTCCGTGCATCAAAGGACACAATCAACAGAATGAAAAGGCAATCAATGACACTGGAGATGATATTTATATATCATATATCTGACAAAGGGTTAATATCTGGAATATAGAAAGAATCCCTACAATCCAACAAAAAATACCAAACCCACTTAAAAATGCACAATAGACATTTCTTCAAAGAAAATATACAAATGAGCAATACAGAAATTTTTAAAATGCTCAATATCAGTAATCATTTGGGAAATGCAAATCAAAACCACAATGAGATGCCACCTCATACCCATTAGGATGGCTATTATATAAAAATAAAACCTCAGAAAATAACAAGCGTCGGCAAGGATGTGGATTAATTGGAACTCTGGTGCACTGTTGGTGGGAATTTTACATGATGCAGCCACTATGGAAACAGTATGGTGGTTTCTCAAAAAATTAAACATAGAATTACCATATGATTCAGCACTTCCAGGACCCCCCTGAGGATACCAAAATCCACAGATGCTCAAATCCCAGATATAAAATGGCACAGTATTTGCATATAACCAATGCACATCCTCCCACATACTCTAAGTCATCTCTAGATTACTTCTAATACCTACTAAAATGTAAATGCTATGTAAATGGTTGTTAGACTGTATTGTTTAAGAAATGGTAACAAAAAAATAAAGTCTGTACATGTTCAGTACAGGCACAACCATCCATTTTTAAAGAATATCTATCTATCTATCTATCTATCTATCTATCTATCTATCTATCTATCTATCTATCTATTTTGAGACGGAGTTTCGTTCTTGTCACCCAGGCTGGAGTACAATGGCACGATCTCAGCTCACTGCAACTTCCACCTCCTAAGTTCAAGCAATTCTTCTGGCTCAGCCTCCCAAGTAACTGGGATTACAGGTGCCCACCACCACTTCCGGTTAATTTTTGTATTTTTTAGCCGAGACGGGGTTTCGCCGTGTTGGCCAGGCTGGTCTCAAACTCCTGACCTCAGGTGATCCACCTGCCTCAGCCTCCCAAAGTGCTAGGATTACTTGCATGAGCCACCATGCCTGCCTGAAAGAATATTTTTGATCCTAGGTTGCTTAAGTCCACAGATGCAGAACCCATGGGTACAGAGGCCAACTGTATACCAATGCTCATAGCAGCATTATTCACAGTGGCCAAAAGGTGGAAGCAACCCAAGTGTCCATTGATGGATTAATGGGTAAAAATAATGAAGTCTATACACGCAATAAAATATTATTCAGCCTTAAAAAGGAAGGAAATTCTGATACTTGCTATAACATGGATGAAACTTGAAGACATTATGCTAAGTGAAGTAAGTCAGTCATAAGAGGATAAATACTGTATCACTCCACTTATAAGAAATACCTAGAGTAGTCAAATTCATAGCGACAGAAAGGAGAATGATGGTTGCCAGTGACTGGGGTAAGGGGAAAACGAGGAGTTTTATTATGTACTACTACTACATTATAGTAGTTCATAATGCTACTATGAACATGATGTATAAGCATCTGTTTGAGACACTGCTTTCCATTTTGAGGGGATATATTCTGAGAAGAGGAACTGATGGATCAGATGGTAATTCTGTTTAGCTTTTTGAGGACCTGCCATACTCTTTTCCGCAGCAACTGCACCACCAAGAGTGTGCCAGAGTTCCAGTTCCTCCACATCCTCACCAATACTTGTTTTCTGTATTTTTGCTTTGTGTTTTTTAATTTTAATTTTTGTGAGTGTATAGTAGGTGTACCTATTTGTTGTTTTCTGTATTTTGGAGAAGGGGACAGGGTGTTACTCTGTTGTACAGGCTGGAGTGCAGTGGCTTGATCATAACTCACTGCTGCTTCAAACTCCTGGGCTGAAGCAATCCTCCTGCTTCAGCCTCCCAAGTAGCTGGGATTACAGGTGTACGCCACCATGCCAGCTAATTTTTATTTTTATTTGTAGAGATGGGGTATCACTATATTGCTCAGGCTGGTCTTGAACTCCTGGCATTAGGCGATCCTCCTGCCTCGGCCTTCCAAAGCACTGGGATTGCAGGTGTGAACCACCATGCCCAGGCTTTGTTTTCTATATTTTTGGTAGTAGCCTTGCTAATGGATCTAAAGTGATATTTCATTGTGGGTTTGATTTGCATTTCCGTAATGACTAACGACGTTGAGCATCTTTTCACGTATGTCCATTTGTATGTCTTTTTTGAAGAAATGTTTATTCAAGTCCATTGCCTAAGTTGGAATTGGGTTGTCTGACTTTTTGTTGTTGTTGGTTTCAGCATTTTCAAATTCAATAATGTTTAGCTAGGAGCTACTATACACAATAATCCAGTTAGGCCATCAGGAAACATAAAGATGCGTGAGATCTCGCCTTCTGGCATGTTACACTGTTCACATTGTGTATGGAAATGTGTGGGGCCACTCATGCAGGACAGAGGGTGCAGAGGAAATAAGGTATGCACAGCCACCTGTCTCCTGGAAAGGTGAAGCTTGGCTTGGTCATAAGGGTGAGTGAGATTTCAACAGATAGAGATGGGGGCCAGGCATGGTGGCTCATGCCTGTAATCCCAGCACTTTGGGAGGTTGAGGCGGGCAGATCACCTGAGGTCAGGAGTTTGAGACCAGCCTGGCCAACATAGTGAAATCTCATCTCTACCAAAAAAATACAAAAATTAGCCAGGTGTGGTTGCACACACCTGTAATCCCAGCTACTTGGGAGGCTGAGGCAGGAGAATCACTTGAACCCAGGAGTCAGAGGTTCCAGTCAGTGGGCCAAGATCATGCCATTGCACCCCAGCCTGGATGACAGAGCAAGACTCCATCTCAAAAAAAAAAAAAAAAAAAAGGAGAGAGAGAGAGATGGGATAGGGGAACAGGCCTAGAGAACACACGAGCAGAGGAACAATTTGGAGCAGATTTAACTCTGTTTATGCAGTAGTTGGAATGTTCAGGCATTCAACTCAAACTGACTTAAGCAAAATGGAGAACTTATTAACTCATATAATTAAAAAGCCCAGAATTAATGGCCTCAGATATAGATGAATTGCAGGACACCAAAGAGGTCATCAGGGCTCTGCATTTCTCTCTGTATCTTGGGAAGGCTCTCTTTATGAGAAGAGCATGAATGCAGGCCTCACATTCGACAAAGTTTGCAATCCTCCATAGTCCCTCTCAGGGAGAAGTTTGGTCTGCTGCACTTGGATGTAGGCCCATTGCTTTATTAGTCACTGAGCCCCCAGGCTGGGGCTGGGGGTTGGACAGACAGTCCTGGCTCACATGACTGTGGAAGGGGTAATCAAGGCTTCCCCACCCGAGAAAATTCCTCACATTATTGCCAGAAGGAGGAAGAGGAAAGCTCAGGAGGACAGAGCAACCAATGTTGGTTGCAGACCAGCTCACTTGGGTGGCTCAGATTGCATAGGAAAGGATGAGGAAATCTGAGAAATCTGCCCTTTTCCAGTTGTAAATAATGCCCAGACCATGCCCCAGTTTCTCCTTGAGACCTGTCTTTCCACACCTGTCTGTACTCCCTATACACACACATATGTACATGCACATATATGTCAATGCTCACTTTTGTGGGCTCTGTAGCCAGGTTTGCACTGTGGTCCTGCATTTCTGGGGCTCCAGGCTATCCCAATGGTTTGTTTTCAGTTCTTCCCACCAGTGTGCTTGTCTGTCATCTCCTCTACATCATACAAGAGAAACTCAGAACAATATTTGCCAGAATGCCCCTCCGCACAGGATTCTGATTGGAATTTTCCATTAAGAGGTACTCATGAGTGGCCAGGTGCAGTGGCTCATATCTGTAATCCCAGCACTTTGGGAGGCTGAGGCAGGTGGATTGCTTGAGCTCAGGAGTTCAAGACCAGCCTGGCCAACATGGCAAAACCCCATTTCTACAAAAAATTAAAAAATTAGCCAGGTGTGCTGGCATGTGCTTGTAGTCCCAGCTACTTGGGGGGCTGAGGTGGGAGGATTGTTTAAACCTGGAAGATCAAGGCTACAGTTAGCCAAGTTCAGGCCACTGTACTCCAGCCTGGGTGACAAAGTAAGACCCTGTCTCAAAAAAAAAAAAAAAAAAAAAAGAGGTACTCAAGAGACTTAGCAGACAGACAAGGAGAAGGGATTATTGTCTGGAAGCATTTACAGGCAGATGTGAAGGTTGCAGCAGTTTCTGGGGATGCTCCTGTAGACCACCCAGTCTGAGGGTACCAGCAGCTGAGAGAGCTGACGACCACTTCTGAGAATCACTCATCTGTGCTGTAGGATAATACAGAGTGGAGCTGCCAGATAGTTCTTGATCGTTGCAGCAGCTCCTTGGTGAATGTCCTGAGAATCACCCTGTTGCAAGCTGAGATAAGTTGGAAGAGTAACACTGAAGTTCTTGAGATTCACAGTAGTTTTAGGGTGAGTTCTTGAAAGTCATCCACTTGGCTGTGCAGGCTGGGATGATTGGCAGTTGTTTGCCTGATTATCCTGCCTTCACTCTTTTTTTTTTTTTTTCCTAAAGCGGTACCTTTTTGTTTGTTTGTTTGTTTTAATACTTTAAATTCTAGGGTACATGTGCACAATGTGCAGGTTTGTTACATATGTATACATGTGCCATGTTGGTGTGCTGCCCATTAACTCATCATTTACATTAGGTATATCTCCTAATGCTATCCCTACCCCCTCCCCCTACCCCATGACAGGTCCCGGTGTATGATGGTCCTCTTCCTGTGTCCAGGTGTTCTCACTGTTCAAGTCCCACCAATGAGTGAGAACATGTGGTGTTTGGTTTTCTGTCCTTGTGATAATTTGCTGAGAATGATGGTTTCCAGCTTCATCCACGTCCCTACAAAGGACATGAACTCATCCTTTTTTATGGCTGCATAGTATTCCATGGTATCCTGCCTTCATTCTTTACAATGGTTGTGTGGCTCTCCTATTCCACGTGATAAAACCTTCATCCTTGCATACATGGAATGGCTTCTGTTTCCTTGACCAAATCTCAATGGACAAGACAGCCTATTCCACACAGACCAGGCGTGCACCCCTGACCCTAGGAGAGCCAATTTATTGACTGCTAAGCTGAGCCAAGTGGAATTTTCTTTCCTGAGAATTTGCAATTGGAACAAAGAGATTTCTAGTGATTGGCAGTACTAGAAGCAAGAGAATATGTAAAAGTCTGAAAGAGACATTTTCTTCTGAAAACAAAGAAAGTGAGACTATGGAGAGAAAAATCAAATAGATGCTCAGAGAGAAGCAGAGAGAAGGAACCAAAACTTCCAAAAGAAACAGATGAACTTTCCCTGGCTTTCCAGGTCCTGGTTCCAGTCCCATGGGAAGTCCAATTTCTTATACATGGATATTCCTGCATCCTTCCACTCCAGTCCTTTCTTTTTGTTTAAGCTAATTTGAGTGAGTTTCCATTACCTGCAACCAAGAGGTGTGACTAGCTAGAGGAGATCTGGGCTTCTTCATTTTGCTCATGAATGGACACAGTCCCTGGCATATGAACATGTTAAAAACATATCGATTAATTATTTAATTAAAATCCAACCTCACTCTATTCCAGGACCGAAAACACAACTATGGAAATAATTGATCTCTGAGAAGTAGCCTGTGATATAAATACCTATTGTCAAATCTTTAAGTCAAAAAAAGAAAAAAAAGCACTTATTCTCATCAATAGAAAGTCCTCAGCCGTGTAATACAGCCACATACGCATGGGAACAAAGCAGGAGGTTAAGGCCAGAAATAACTTGGATTGGCACCTCAGCACTGGTAGTAAATAATGTCTGTGTCATTCATGGTACAAAACTACTAAAACTACCAACACTAAGGTCACAACAGGGGTCTATTTGTTCTCACGGCCTCAGGGTGGTTTGTGATGTTCTCTTTCAAGCTGCTTGAAGGGGTTGCTAGTTTGTGGTCCACATCATTTCTCACAAGGAGGGAACCCGCTCTCACAGCTGACTTCCTACAGAGCTGCACTGTTTGTGTGGCAACTTTTTGCAAGCTATGAACTGCCTCTCCCTTTGCACACATGACTTATTGAACTCAGCTGAAGATTGGGCTCAGGATTCCCCAGCAGAGCCTTAGGAGGATGTCTTTTTTTATTTTTTATTTTTTGAGACAGAGTCTCGCTCTGTCACCCAGGCTTGAGTGCAGTGGCACCATCTCGACTCACTGCAAGCTCTGCCTCCCGGGTTCACTCCGTTTTCCTGCCTCAGCCTCCCGAGTAGCTGGGACTACAGGCACCCGCCACCATGTCCAGCTAATTTTTTGTATTTTTAGTAGAGATGGGGTTTCACCGTGTTATGCAGGATGGTCTCGATCTCCTGACCTCATGATCCGCCTGCCTCGGCCTCCCAAAGTGCTGGGATTAGAGGCGTGAGCCACTGTGCCCGGCCAGGAGGATGTCTTTAAATAGTATAACTTATGTGAGCAGACAGCGTGTTAGTTCTGGAGCAGTTTGTTTGGTAGGCATGTCTTCATAGTCTGCAAGTTCCATAATTGTATTTATTAGTTACTCTTCATTTGCCAGTGAAGCTGGGAGTTGACACTTCTTTCTTCCTATGGAGAGAAAAATATAGAGACTCCCACCTCCCTTCCCCACCAAAGAGGTTCAATTCCTTATTCAGAGTAGATAATGAGTTAGTGGCAGTGCCCTGTACTCTGGGGGAAAGCCACTGAGTCATTTATGTTTTATGTGTAACATAATAACAAGTCCTGGCCTTGACCAGCTTTTTATTGAAAGCTAAGCCAATGAAACCTTTTATCTTGGGTGAATCATTAATGGAGTGCAGAGCTGAATCTATAGGCATTTATTAATTTTTGTAATAAATATATTTGAGTGCCTACCATGTGCTGAGCACGGCAGATATTGCAATAACAACAACAACAAAATATTTCCCCCCGTGGAGCTTATAGTCCAATGGAATAAGTAGATTTTAAATAAATAATCCTATCAATAAATATATATGTCAGAGGGTTGCAAATTTACCCCCACTGTACTCAGCTGTGGAAAGAAGAAGAGGCCTCATGTTTTCCAAACCTCATCTAATCTTCCCCAAAGCCACCTGCCGGCTTTCCTAGGGGAAATTTAAAAACTCATTTCAATCTGTTAAATGCAGTCTAATCCAGCCCTTCAAATTCAGTTGCTTTTGGACAAATCCATTTTTCAGGTTTCCTCATCTTCTATCGATTTATTTCCAAAATGGCCGGTGGGTGTGCAGGAGGCTTGTGTGACTATGTAGTGTGGAAAGAAGGAACCGAAGGGGCTCCAGTCCCTGAGTGCGCTGGTTTGGGTGGGATTAGTGAGGTTGGCAGAATTAGCGAGGTTCGTAGTGGTGTTGCTATCAGGAGCTGACGTCTGAGATGGGGCGACACAGAACGCACGTCTCTTGGCCTGGTGTTCCTCCCGTCGGTTTGGCGGAACCTGAGGGCCCGCTCTGGCTGCAGAACTTCACTTCGGTCCCTGGCTTGATGGGCCTGGCTTTAGCCCTAGGCCCCAATGTCATTCACCTCAGTCTCCATATGGACCTTTTTTTCTGGCCAGCTCCCTGTATGGCCTCAGAAACTGCCATCTCCCTGTCACAGGAGACAATGGGGACTTGTGAGCCTGTTCTAAGGCACAGAGGACTCTGAATGATGCAGGAAGCCTCACGGAGGCTCACTTTGTCGGACTCCTCAGTTGCCCCCCGTTCAGCAAAGAGGTCTCTATTCCGAATCCCAGGTTAGAAACAGGATAAGCTTCTGTGTGCTGTCTACTTCCTTCTGTGTGCTGTCTACTTCCTTCTGTGTAACCTTCTTCTCCACTCTTTCACTCAGCCCAGAATGGGAGGCCCCAACACAGGCATCTCTGCAAGCTTCTATCTCCTCTGTCCTCCTCTTCCTCCCACAGACACTGAAGTGGAAACACTGATTTTTCACCTTTTCCTTTCTATCGGGTCAAGACACTTCTACGTTATAGTCTCCTCCTTTTATTTATTTGTTTATTTTTAATTAATTAATTAATTTTGAGAATGGGTCTTGCTCTGTTGCCCAGGCTGGAGTGCAGTGGCATTATCGTGGCTTTCTGCAGCCCCAACCTCCCAGGCTCAGGCAATCCTCCTACCTCAGCCTCCCAAGTAGTGGGGACCACAGACACGTACCATCATGATTGGCTAATATTTTAAATTTCTTGTAGAGATGAGGTCTGCCTGTGTTTGCCCAGGCTGGTCTTGAACTTCTGGGTTCAAGTGATCCTCCCACTTTGGCCTTCCAAAGTGCTGGGATTACAGGTGTGAGCCACCATCCCTGTCCCCTCCTTGTTTTCAAGTAGTGCCTGCCCTCTCCCTTTCATTGGACACAGAGTCAAGGGCAGCAAGGATAGAAAAACTGCTTACCAATGAGGAAGCCTAAATCGAGAGACATTTCAAGGGCATTAAACCCATTACTCCTAACTCAAAACTGTGATAAGAAGACATAAAGAAGAAATCGGGGGCATTGCGATGAGAGGAAAATGTAGCTTAGATGATCAAGGAAGATTTTTTTTTTAGTAAATGATGTTTAAGATTCATTTTTAAAATGCTGAGGGAGGGAGTGGGGAGGTGCTGGTGGCTGTAATAGGGTAGACTGAGGGATGCTCGTGCTGGATTCCTGCCTTGTAGCTTGACCGTGATGGTGGTCACATGAATCTATTTGTATGATAAAATTACATAAAACTAAATCCACACACACGCACACACCCAGCGTGTGTAAAGTTGTTGGAACCTGAATGTCTTGAATTGCATACATACCAATTTGCGGTTGTGACACTGTGTTGTAGCTACACAAGGTGTTATCACTGGGAGGAGCTGGGGAAAGGGTGCAAGAGATCTCTCCATGTTTCTTCTTGTGACCGCAGGTGAATCTAGCATCACCTCAAAACTAAAAGTTTGTTTAAAAAGAAAACAATGGGCCTGGGGTGGTGGCTCAAGCCCGTAATCTCAGCACTTTGGGAGGCTGAGGCAGGTGGATCACCTGGAGTCAGGAGTTCGAGACCAGCCTGGCCAACATGGCAAAACCCCATCTCTACTAAAAATACAAAAATTAGCCGGGTGTGGTGGAGCATGCCTGTAATCCCGGCTACTCAGGAGGCTGAGACAGGAGAATCGCTTGAACCTGAGAGGAGGAGGTTACAGTGAGCTGGCTGAGATCGCACCACTGCACTCCAGCCTGGGAGACAGAGTGAGAGTCCAACTCAGATAAAAGAAAGGAAGGAAGGAAGGAAGGAAAGAGGGAGGGAGGGAGGGAGGGAAGGAAGGAAGGAAGGAAGGAGGAAAGGAAGGAAGGAAGGAAGGAAGGAAGGAAGGAAGGAAGGAAGGAAGGAAGGAAGGAAGGATCGAGTGTTAGCCATGTGAAGAACGTTCCCAGTGAAGAAATTCCATTGTGAAGGCCTGGAGGGGGAAGGGCTCAACAAACTGAAGGAGGGAAAAGAGCCTTGCCACAGCACAGGAGCAAGGGGGGCTATGCCAGCGAGGAGGATTTGGTAGAAGGAAAGAAAGTCAAAGGCTTTAGGGCTCTCCCAGCTCTTTTAGATTTTGTCTTAAGTGCAAGGGAAGGGTTGGAAGTAGAACAGTGATGTGATCAGATCTATCTTTTAAAATCATCTCTGACCGTGTAGAGAATGGCTGGGAAGTGGAAGGAGGGGAAGACAAGAGGCTTCTACAGAGTGAGCAGGGATACTGACCAGACTATGATGGTTGCAAGTGATTTGGAAAGATACGGGCGATATTTAGAGGTATTTTGCAGGTAGAATTTGCACAATTTAGTAATGAAATATATAATAAATGGTGAAGAAAAGGGGTGTGTCAAAGATGCCGTATGTTTCTGAAATGAACAATTGGGTGGATGGAGATGCTTTATTTTTGAAGAAAAGGGATGTGTCAAAGATGCCGTAATTGGGTGGATGGCGGTGCTTTATTGTCTCGAGTGGGGAAGAACAGAAGAGAAGCATATTTGCATGGTCATCAAGATGGGTTTACTCATGTCCCATTGCCACACTGTCCTAAATCCATAGTTTTTAAATATATTTGACATTTATGGGACTGATTCTCCTATCCTCATTTTTCTTTTTCAGACTTTAGCTGGCTTTTCACACCTGTTTGTTTTTCCATATGACTACACTCGGCCTTATCTAGTTCAAGAAAAAAACTCATGTTGGTGTTTTTACTCAGATCACAGTAAGTATGTAAATTAACTTAGGATAACTGACATTTTTATGAGGTTGACTTCCTCTTCAAGAACCAATCTTACCTTTCCCTAGGTTCAGGTCTTCTTTGAGAGGCCCTCAATGGTATTTTTATGTTTTCTATAATGCTTGTACATTTCGTATGAAGCTCATTTCTAGTAAGCTCATCTTTTCTTGCTACTGTAAATGTGGTCTTCCCTTCCATTGTATATTCTAAGTGGATATTGTTTGTACATTTGAAAACTGTTGATTTATTTAAGTTAAATTTACTTAATTTAAGTAGATGGGGTCTTGATATGTTGTCCAGGCTAGCCTGGTACTCCTGGGCTTGAGTGACCCTCCTGCCCCAGCTTCCCCAGAAGGAGGGACTATAGTTGTGTGCCACCAGGCCTGCTGATTTATTTTTGCAGTTTGGTACTGACCTTACTCATTTATGTGGTTGAACTAATTTTTAGATGATTTTTTGAGGTTTCCTAGATACACAATAAAATTTGCAAATAATGATGATTTTGCCTTCTCCTTGCTCATTTTTATGCCTCTTTTTTCCCCTGCTAGTCTCTCGGCCTTGTTTAGTGCCTCCAAACATCTTTAAATCGAAATGATGGTAATGGACATTTTTGTCTTATTCCTGACTTAAATGGGACTTTCTTCGGGAGGGGATTTCATAAATATTGTGGTAAACTGGGTGAGGTAGATACAGTTTTTAATCACTCTAAGGAATTGCCTTGTTATTATTCATCTATTCAGAATAGTTGTCAAGAATGGATGCTTATCAAATGAATTGTCTTTGAAGATAATCATACTATTTTTCTTTCTTGGGAATTGCTTTAATAGTGAATTTCTTTATTGACCTCTTCTGGTATTCTCAAAATAAAATCCCCTCGGTTAAAAGATTACCCTTTTGACTTTTGCTGGATTCTGTTTGTTAATGTTTTATTTAGCATTTTTGCATCAATTATTTGTAAGTAAATTTGGTCTGTAGTTTTCATTTTGGGGCTACCATTGTTAGGATTGATTTTCTAAAGAGTTTAAAATATTTTTTTTCCTTTTCTATGCACTGGAACATTTGAAAGTGCATTGTAGCCATCTGTTCCTGAAAAGTTTGGTGCAATTCCCCTGTGAAAACTTGGAGCCTGATTCTTTTGGGGGCTAGAGTAACAGGTCAGTGATAGTTAGGAAGCAGCTCTTGGACAATTTCCTCTATTTCTTCTATAGTAATTGATCCGTTTAGATTTGTTTCTCTCCTAAAATCAGTTTTGTAAATTTTTATTTTCCTGGAAAATAGTTTTCTCCATCTGGGAATTGAGATTTATTTATATACAAATAAGAAAAATCATCTCAATTACAAGGTAATCCCACTATTCGGTACATGTAATACACAAAAGCAGTATACTGCTATTTGAAGGTGAATTTAGATTAGTTAAAAATGGATATTACAAACTTGAGAGCAACCATCTTTATTATAGAGTGTTTTCATTGTCGTGAAAACCTTCTGGGCACATTTCACAATGTTTGTTCTTCTTCTACTCCTCGAACTCCTGACCTCAGGTGATTCACCCACCTTGGCCTCCCAAAGTGCTGGGATTACAGGCGTGAGCCACCATGCCTGGCCTCTTCTTCTACTCCTGCCAGAGACATGAAGGGATCTTTCTTGGCTCTTCACCATGAGAACTTGGTGGAGTTTCTGGAGGTGAAACCCATGAAAACATAGGTCCCCACCTCAAGTCTGCAGGCCTCAGGAGTTTGTTACTTTCATGCTAGTTCACTGCAGCAATTTGTCAAAATCATCATGGACACATTCCTAAGAGTTGATGCCTTTATCAGCTTCTGCTCCAAGTGAGCAGGTGTCCTTGTGACTCTCTGGGCTTGCCTATCTCTCCAGATTTGGGGATGGCAGTTTGCTCTGCAAACTTAGTTCTCTGATGTGTCCAAGAAAGGTCATGAACTGATGGTTTGTTTGGCTTTTTCTTGTTCTAAGGATGGGAGTAATGACTTCCAAGCCCTTCACTTGTCAAAGCTGAAATTATAAGTTAATTATCTTGTATGTAATATCTTAATTTTCTCACAGTTTTCAAGATTTTCTCTTTATCATTGGCATTCTGCGGTGTAAGTGAGTGTTCTGTACCAGGGTGTGATTTTCTCTGAATGTCTCCAATGTGGGGTTTTTGGGGCTTTACCAGATATACACATATTTACCAGATATCGGGAATTTTCTGTCTTTTTTTGATAAATAAAGAAATATGAAGACTATTCTCTCTCTCTCTCTCTTTCTGTCTTTCTCCTCCTCTTCCTTCTTCTTCTCCTCCTCCTCCTCCTTCAGTTAAGCCTTATGTTGGACTGCTTGATATTGCTCTATAAGCCTCTGAGGGTCCGCTTATTTTTCTTCACTTGTTTTTCTTTTTGTTCTTCAGGTTGGGTAATTTCTGCTTATCTTCATCCAAGTTTACTGATTCTTTATTCTGCCATCTCCCATCTGTTGTTGAGCCTATCTAGTAAATTTCTTTTTTCTTTCAGTTGCACTTCTCAGCTCTGGAGTTTTTATTTGCTTCTTTTTTATAATTTTAATTCCTCTATTGAGATTTGCTATTTGTTTGCTCATCAACACCATGCTTCTTTTAATTCTCTGAGCTTGATTATAATAGCTACTTTAAAATTGTTATCAGCTAAACCTAACATCTGAGTTCACTTTCAGTAAGGTTCCATATACTTCCATGTATCCTGAATATGGACCACCCTTTCTGGTTTCTTTGCATGTCTGGCAATTTTTTGGTTCAAAACTTGACATTGTAGGTGACATGTTGCAATGACTCTGTAATGTGTTATATTCTTCTGAAGATTATTGAACTTTTTTCTATTAAGCCATTAACTTGCTTGCCTAAATTCTAATTGCAAACACTGTCTCCCTTGTAGAGTGCAGCAGCTGACATCTCTGCCCAGTTTTCTCTTCTCTTCCAGCTGCTACATTTATAGCCTTGTCTCTGAACATGTGTTCCATCTGTGCAGTTAAACAGTCAGTCAAAAGTTTGAGAGGAGTTTACACTGAAATCTTGGGACTTATTCTCTCTGACGTTTCCTTGCTTCCAGCTGATCTCCAGCCCCAACTCTGTTTTCTGGCACCGCAGGCCATTATGGCTTCAGCTTTACGCCTCCTGAGCTGTGCATGGCTGGGAATGCGCAGTTAAAAGAGGGACACATTTGCATATCTCACCTGATATAGGCGTTCAGGAACACTTTCCTCTCTCACATCTGCCTGCTAGTTCTTTGAGTCTCTTGGGCTCTCTCTTACGTATGCATAGTTTAGCAGTCAGCCAAAGGTTTGGGCAGAATTTATACTCATATTTTGGGGCTCACTTCTTCCAGAACTCTCCTGATTTCAGGATTTCACTCCTAAATCTCCTGTTTTGCCAACCCTACCCTCTGTTTTCTGACATCTTTAACTAGAAAGGCTGTGATTTTCTGCAACAGGATTTGGGGTTGGGGATGGAAAACATTTGCAGGGAAAATATAGCATAAACTTGCAATTCTTACTCCTATAATCATCTCTCAAGAGTAAATTATCCTGCAGTTTCTATCTGTTTGGGTCATTCTCCAGTGCCTTCAGATGGTTACAGTTTTTATTTAAAAGTTTTTGTTGGAGGTTTGCTGAAAAACTTCATGTTACTTGTATTAGACCATTCTTGTGCTGCTGTAAAGAAATACTTGGCTTTGCAGATGCTGCTGCGGCCAGGAGCCCCATAATACCAGCCATGGTCAAACCCACCATGTTCTTTGACATCCCCGTGACGGCGAGCCCTTGGGCTGCGTCTCCTTTGATCTGTTTGCAGAAAAGTTTCCAAAGATAGCAGAAACCTTTTGAGCTCTGAGCAATTGAGAGAAAATATATGGTTTTAAGGATTCCTGCTTTCACAGAATTATTCCGGGGCTTATGTGGCAGGGTGGTGCCTTCACATGCCATAATGACACTGGTGGCAAGTCCGTCTGTGGAGAGAAATTTCATGACGAGAACTTCACCCTGAAGCCTACAGGTCCTGGCATCTTGTCCACAGCAGATGCTGGACCCAACACAAATGATTCCCAGTTTTTCATCTGCACTGCCAAGACTGAGTGGCTAGATGGCAAGCATGTGGCCTTTGGCAAGGTGAGAGAAGAAACTGAATATTGTGGAGGCCATGGAGTGCTTTGGGTCCAGGAATGGCAAGACCAGCAAGGAGGTCACTATTGCTGACTGTGGACAACACTAATAAGTTTGACTTGTGTTTTATCTTAACCACCAGATCATTCCTTCTGTAGCTCAGGGGAGCACCCTGCACCCCATTTGCTCACAGTATTCTATCATCTTTGTGTTCTCACTGCAGTTCCCTTTGGGTTCCATGGGTTCCCTTCCATGCCTAGCTGGATTGCAAAGTTCAGTTTATGATTATGAAATTAAAACTAAATGACAATAATAATAATAAAAAGAAATACCTGAGACCACGTAATGTATAAAGAAAAGAGGTTTAACTGGCTCAAGGGTCTGTAGGTTACACAAGCATGACTCCAGCACCTGCTTCTGGTGATGACCTCAGGAAGCTTCCAATCATGGTGCAAGGCAAAGAGAGAGCAGGCAGTCACAAGGCAAGAGCAGAAGCAAGGGAGGGGAGAGGAGGCATCATGCTGTTCTAAACAAGCAGATCTCAGAGCAAGAACTCACTCCCTATCACAAGGACAGCACCAAGCCTGAGAGACTCACCCCCACGGCCTCAACACCTGCTACCAGTCCTCACCTTCAACCCTGGGATTACATTTCAGCAGGGGATTTGGAGGAAACACACATCCAAACCACATCGCCACTGCTATCAGCAGAAATCTCAAAGAGGTTTTTGTTTTGTTCTGTTTGCTACTTGCTTTCATTTAACTTTCCCCCCTTCCTTTTCTTATAGTGAAAAAGAAGAAAATATAAGTCCCAGAGAGGGGTTTTCCATTTTGAATACTCATCTTTGAATGAGGTGAGTCCTTTCTGGACTCATCACTTGCAGGAGGAAACTCTCTCATCTGTAACAGTCAGAAGAAGTTTTTTCATCCTACAAGATTGTGTATGTGGATGATTTCTTTAACGATTACTTTTCCTTCAGCAACTGAGATAGTTACTGAGGGTGATTCACAATGCAGTCTTTCTCCTCCATCCTGCCACATTGACAAAATGTTCCCTAAAGGCGCAGGTCTGTATAATGGCTTATTCAGCTTCTACTTCCTCTATTTTGCTTTGGAATCAAACTGAGTCCACATGAGTTTTTGTTTGTTTTTTTTTTCCTTACCATCAGTCTGCATCCACCGTTTCACTTTGGCCTTTGCAGGTTTCCTCTTAAAAATCTGCATCTTCTGCATCTGCTTGCACTTCAACTTGACCTTCACTGTTAGACCACCCTTCCTACTGTCGCGTGATTTGGGGTGTCTACTCTTTCCTAGTTTTGTCAAGGATGGTGTTGGCATGTCTGTTTCTTGTTCTCTTTGTTATTTTTGTTTGGCTTCTGAGAGGAACAGGAGGAAACACTGAACAGACCATACCGTATAAAGCTGGAAATAATCACTAAGGTTTTTCTTTTAATCAAAAAAATAATATTTTATAAGATTTTATAATATGTTAAATATTT
>NW_016808133.1:633459-662275 GCF_001698545.2 Rhinopithecus bieti
TTAATATTTTTATATTAAAATATTTTATAATTTTTTGATTTTATAATTTGATTTTATAATCAAAAAAATTATTTTTTTGAGTCAAGGTCTCACTGTCACCCAGGTTGGAGTTCAGTGGCACAATCGTGGGGCACTGTAGCTTTGAACTCCTGGGTTCAAGCAATCCTACCACCTTGGACTTTCAAAGTGCTGGAGAGAAACACCTGTGCCATCATGCCCAACCGAATATAATTTTTTATTTTGAGATAATTGCAGATTCACATAAAGTTGTAAAAAATGATACGGAGGGATTCCATGAATCTTTACTTTACTCAATGATAACATCTTATGAAACTATAACACAGTATCACAACGGAGATGTTGGAATTGATACAGTCAAGATATAGAAGGTTTCCATCACCACCAGGATCTTCATGTTGCCCTTCTATAGCCACATCCACTTGCCTTCCACCATCAGCCCCTTCTTAGTGCCTGGCAGCCACTCACTGGCTGTTCTCCATTTCTGTAATTTCTATACTTTCAAGAATATAGCACTTTGGGAAGCTGAGGTAGGTGGATCACTTGAGGCCAGGAGTTCAAGATCAGCCTGGCCAACATGGCAAATTCCTATCTCTACTAAAAAAAAAGAAAAAAAGAAAAAAGAAAGAAAAAAAATAGCTTGTTATGGTGGTGTGCACCTGTAATCCCATCTACTTGGGAGGCTGAGGCACCAGAATTGCTTGAACCCCGGAGGTGGAAGTTGCAGTGAGCTGAGATTGTGCCACTACATGTCAGCCTGGGTAACAGAGCACTACTCTGTCAAAATAATAATAATCATAATATTATATAAATCACACACTTTTTTCACTCGGCATAATTCCCTGGCGCTTCATCCAGGTTGTTGCCTGAATTAAGGTTTGTATCTTTTTACTGTCAAGTAGTATTCCACGGTATGGCTGTACCATGGTTTGTTTAACCATATTCCCACTGAAGAACATCTGGATTATTTCCAATATTAGGATATAATGAATAAAATGTCTATAAACATTCATGTACAGGTTTCTATGTGAACATACTTTTCATTTCTGTAAGGTAAAGGCCAAGGAATACATGGTAGTGGAAGGCTTAATATTTTTTAAAACTACCAAAATGTTTTTCAGAGTGGCCATATCACTTTACAATCCCACCAACAATTTAAATTGTGGTAAGGGAAATCTTCTAGATCTTGATCCAGTTTTCTTCATTCTCCTCAGCATTCAATAATAATTGGAAAATTTTAAAACACACCTATCAGAATGACTAAAATAAAAAATAGCAACAACTGTATTTTCCAGCACTATGTTGAATAAGAGTGGTAAAATGGACAGCCTTGCTTTGTTCCTGATCTTTTGGGAAAACCTTCAGTCTCTTACCATGAAGTATACTGTTAGGTATAGGGGTTTTTCTGTAGATGTTCTTTATCAAGTTAAGTTACCCTTGTATAGAAACCTTACCTACCTTTACCTCCCTTTATTTGCCCCATTGAAAGATAATAACGACTTTTTAAAATTTTAGTCATTCTAATAGGTGTGTTTTAAAATTTGTATTTCTCTAATGGTTAATAATGTTGAACATCTTTTCTTTTTTCTTTTTCTTTCTTTCTTTTTTTTTTTTTTTTTTTTTTGAGACAAAGTCTCGCTCTGTCACCCAGGCTGGAGTGCAGTGGCATGATCTCAGCTCACTGCAACCTCTGCCTCCTGGGTTCAAGGGATTCTCCTGCCTCAGCCTCCTGAGTAGCTGGGATTACAAGCGCCTGCCACCATGCCTGGCTAATTTTTGTGTTATTAGTAGAGATGGGGTTTCACCATGTTGGCCGGGCTGGTCTTGAACTCCTGACCTGAAGTGATCTGCCTGCCTCAGCCTCCCAAAGTGCTGGGATTACAGGCGTGAGCCACTGCGCTCGGCCAAACATCTTTTCAAGTGCTTATTTGCCATCTGTAGTTTGTCTTCGGTGAAATATTTCTTCATGCTTTTTGCCAATAGGATTGTTTGAATTTTATTGTTGAGTTCTGAGAGGGTTTTTCTCGCCACCCACCCCCACTCCAAGATCTTGCTCTGTTGCCCAGGCTGGAGTGCAGTGTGGTGCCATCATTGCTCTCTGCAGTTTCAAACTCCTGGGTTCAAGCCATCCTCCCGCCTTGGTCCCCAGAGTGTTCTTTACATGTGCTGCTTACTAGTTCTTTTCAGATATGTGGTCTGCAAATATTTTCCCCTAGTTTGTAGGCTGCCTTTTCATCCTCCTAAGTGTCTTTCTTAGAACAAAAGTCTTTCATTTAGATCAAGTCCTTTTTATCAATTTTAAATTTTATGTATCATGCTTTGTTGTCAAGTCTAAGAACTCTTTGCCTACCTCTAAGAATTTCTCCTATTTCTTTTAATCTTAACCTTTTACAGATTTCCATTTTACATTTAAGTCTGTAATCTATTTTGAGTTAATTTTGTATGAGGTATGAAATTTAGGTTGTGTTGATTTTTTTTTTTTTTTTTAATCTGCGGATGTCCAATTGCTCAAGCACCGTTTGTTGAAAAGTGATCTTTCCCCCATTGAATTTCTTTGTCAAAAATTATTTGGGTAAATTTGTATGGATCTATTTCTGGGTTCTCCGCCTGTTCTGTTGATTTATGTGTCTCTGCCTCTGCCAATACCACACAGTCATGATTACTGTGGCTGTACTGTAAGTCATGAAAATGGGTAGACTGATTCCTCAGATTTTTTCAAGATTGTTTTAGTTATTCTAGTCCCTTTGCCTCTCCATATAAAGTGTAGAATAATCTTGCCTATATCTACAAAAATCTTGCTGGGATTTTGATAGGAGTTGTATTAAAACAGCATATCAATTTGGGGAGAATTGACACCTTTACAATGTTGCATCTTCCAATTATGAACATGATATGCCTCATCATTTATTTAGATATTCTTCTATTTTTTTCATTGGCGTTTGGTAGTTTTCAGCATACAGGCACTATACATATTTTGTTAGATTCACAGCTAAATATTTCATTTTATTTTGAGTGACTGTAAATAGTATTATATTTTAAATTTTGATGGCCATGTGTTAATTGCCAGTATATAGAAAAGCATTTGACTTTTGTATTTTTACCTTGTATCCTGTGACCTTGCTGAAATCACTTATTAGTGATAGGAGATTTTACGTAGATTCTTTCATATTTTTTATATAGGCAATCCTGTCATCTGCAAGTAGGGACGATTTTATTTCTTCCTTTCCAGCCCATATATTTTTATTTCTTTTTCTAGCCTTATTCCCCTGGCTGGAACTTTCAGTATTACATTGAATAGGAGTGGTGAGGGTGGACATCATTGCTTTGTTCCTAGTCTTTTTGGGAAAACCTTCAGTCTTTTGCCATTAAGTAAAGTTACAGGATATTTTGGTAGATGTTCTTTATCCAGTTGAGTAAGTTACCTGTGAAGGATAGAAACTTTACCTAAATTTACGTCCCTTTATATGCCCTATTATAATCGTTTTAAATATTTGCTATACACACATTTAGAACCACATCAAAGAGTGTTATAATTTTTGCTTCAACTGTCAAACATAATATAGAAAATCAGAAGAAGAAGGAAAGTGTATCATATTTACTGGTATTTTTGCTTACTATATCCTGTCTTCTCTCTTGATGTCCCTAGATTCCTTTTTTTTTTCTCCCTTCTGTTTAGGTAAAATTTCTTTTAGTCATTTTTTTAGGGTAGGTCTCCTGGTGACCAATTTTCTTAGTTTTCCATTGTCTAAGAACGTCTTGATTTTCCTTCATTATTGAAAATGTTTTCACTGTTTACAGGATTCTAGCTTGACAGTTTTTTTCTTTCAGTACTTAAAAGATGTTGTGCCACTTCCTTCACTCCATGGTTTCTGATGAGAAATCCTCTGTCACTGGAGTTATGTTTTCCTTCAGGTAAGGCACTTTTCTCATGCAGCTTTCAAGACTTTTCTTTGTCTTTAGTTTTCAGCAGTTTGGCTACAATGAGCCTATGTGTGTATTACTTTAGGTTTATCCTGTTTCAAGTTAGATTAGCTTCTTGATTCTATAGATCGATGTCTTTTCCCAACTTGGGAAGTTTTCAGCCATTATTTCTTCTAGTACTTTTTCAGCCTCAACATTTTTCCCCTCTTCTTCTGGGATTCCAATGTCATGAATGTTACATCTTCTTTTAGGGTCCTGCAGGTCCGTGAGGCTCTATTCACTTTTTCCAGTAGTTCAGATTTCATAATTTCTATGTTTCTATCTTCCTGTTCACTGATCCTCTCTTCTGTCCCCTCTATTCTGTTAGTGAGTTCATCCACTGTATTTTTATACATTATATAGTGGTTATTGCATTTTTCACTTATAAAATTTCCATTTGGTCCTTCTTTGTATCTTCTATTCCTTTGCTGAAACATTCTATTCTTTGCAGCATCTATTTTTCATTTGCTTCAAGCCTGTTTGTAATTGCTCACTGAAGCATGTTTATGATGGCTGCTTTAGAAAATCTTTGTCTGGTCCAGTGCAGTGGCTCCAGCCTGTGTTCCCAGGACTTTGGGAGGCTGAAGCAGGAGGATCACTTGAGGTCAGGAATCTGAGACCAGCCTGATCAATATAGTGAGACTCTGTTTCTGTTTATACAAATAAATAGATAAATAACATAAAATTTTTTAAATATTTTTTTCCAGATAATTCTAATGTCTCTGTCACCTTGGTGCTGGCATCCATTGATGCCTTTTGTCATTTGACTTGAGATCTTCCTGTTTTTGATATGCTGAGTCATTTCCTACTAAAATCTGGACATTTTTGTATTATATTATGAGATTCTGAGTAAGATTTATGTAGTAAATACTTAGTTGGTTACATATTACATTGGCTAATACAATTTAGTGAGCTAATTCAGCTGGCTCCCTTTGACATTGCTCTGGCAGGAATATGGGGGAGCACCTGGCGGGAGGAGAAGACCAGGTTTTCCAGTTGGCCTCTAGTGATAATTGAGGGAAGAGTCTCCTCATTTCTTCTGGGCAGGGATGGGTGTTCCAGACCTCACTAGGCCTCCACTGATACGTCCCTGACTGAAAGTGTTAGGAGTGTCTCATTGCACCTCCCTATGTGGCCTTCAGTGACACCAGGGGAGGGAGGCTCTTTACCACCCTACAGGAATGAAAGTTCCTGCTCTCTACTCAGTCTTCTCAGACACAAACCCAGTGAGATAACTAGGGACACCTCGTTACAGCCTGATGAGTCTGGAAGTCTAGGCTCCCTGCTTGGTTTTTGCAGGCATGGGTAGGGGTGAGGCCACACTTTTCTCTATGTTTGTCTGGAGCGGAGCTGTTATTATCTAAAATGTCTCTGCCTTGCTAGGCTGACCCTTTCCTTGTCTTTTGGCTAGATAAGTGGGCTTTTGTTGGGGGCTTGTTTTTTGGTCTAAACCTGCTGGTATTTTCGGGTTGCTGGCTTCTTGAGCTCCATGTCTGGAATACGTAAGGCCAAAGAAACTCACCACTGTGTAATTCCTTGGTATGTCAGTTGTCTGGGGCTATCATAACAAGTACAACAGACTGGTTGACTTAGACAACAGAAATGTATTATTTCACAGCTCTGAAGGCTGGAAGTTTGGGATCAAGGTGTCAGCAAGACTGGTTTCTTTTGAGGCCCCTCTCCTTGGCTTGCAGATGGCTGTCTTCTCCTGGTGTCTTCCCATGGTCTTCCCTCTGTATTTGCCTGTGTCCTAATCGCCTCTTCTTAAAAGGACACCCGTCATATTGGATTAGGGCCTATATGGCAGATGCGCCTGACAGCAATAACTTGGAGTGGCCAACCTGGAGATTCATTCCTTATGTATGAGGAGCATTGGAATCCCTGACCCATGCCATGGAATGTAGGCTTCGTCTCGGGTTGAATGAAGGTTGCCAGATGGAGGTTGCCGGGAGAGGGTACTAAGTAACAATGCTGTATAAACCACATGCTTTTGACAGGTGGTCGCAGTTTTCCTGTCCAGCCCACCGCCACTGGGCCACCCTGTATGTAAGTCCCCTCAATAAACCCTATGTCTCATGCACTGGCTCCAGGTCTCTTCTTCAGCCTCTCAAACATGACACCATCTCTATTGAAGTCATTAGGGGTCCGGCACAACAGGGCCCACTCTAAATGGCCTCATTTTTCCTTACCTTTTTGAAGACTTTATCCTCAAATGCAGTCACTGGGAATGAAAATGTTAGCTTATGAATTTTGGAGGGACAGAATTCAGCTTATGACACTTGGGTCCCAAGGTCCCTGGCCCATCTGCCTCTTCACTCCACTTTTCAGAGCCTTCTTATGTTTACATAAGAAGTGTATACAAAGTCCAGGGTTTTGAGCTGCACTTAGTGGGAAGAATAGGGGAAAGTATCTTTCCAGAAGCAGAGGTCCCCCATTGAGTTGCCAGACTATAAAAGTGTATTTCATGGCCTGGGCAAGGTCTTGACTCAGGCAAAGGAGCAGAAAAGGGCATTGGAGCTCCTGAAAGGTGGCTCAGCATAAAGGAAAAGGGTGATTAAAAAAAAAAAAAAAATCAGAACCAGAATCCAAACTCTAGGGGGCAACTTTGTAATAAAACAAGCAAGGTCCTAGGTGGCTTGGAAGATGAAACAGAGGGCCCTCAACTAGTCAGAGGACCAAAAAGGTTTGGCTCTAAGCACAGAACTAGAACTTAGTACGAGGGCCCATCCAAGCCACCCACCCCTGGGCTGTGGGGTCACCTTGGGAAGTGGCTCTTGAGTGAATCTGAAGAATCTTACTACCTTGGGAAACAGATCAATTTGCTGGGGATAGGGAACCCCAGTACAGAGTGTGGCACAGAGAAGAAGCCACTTGTCATACGTGGGATGGTTGTTGCCTTGGCAAACTGACAAGGGTCTGCACTAAGATCAGCAGGGTCCAGACAGCAACACTGTGACAGTGGCAGATGTCCTCCTGAGTTCCCCAGACTGACCACAGACTTCAGGCCCCACCTAGCAGAGGTGGCCCTGGTGATCATGACGCTGAGATTAGCAGACACTGGAGGCTCAACTCCAGTGGTGCTCTGATGGCCACTGGGCAGGTCTAAGGTGTCCCCTCCTGCATCAGGAGCAGCTGACACCTATCGGCATGCCGAGGACTCCTCCCATATTATTCCAGGGGAGTTTATTCCCTGGGGGAAAAAAAAAGTGTTGCCTGCTGTCGTGTAACTGCCTACTGAAACATCAAGATTTGTGGTACGGATGTAAAAGTGCCCTGACTTGTAGTTAGCAGGTACATTAAGAGCTGCACATTAGTCATTGTTACAGCCCTTGTCTGCGTCTCTGGGCCACTGCCAAGAGGGGAAATGTAGATTTTAAAAATGAAAATATCATTTCTTATGCAGGAAGTACTCTAACACTGCCTGTTTCCTCACAGTCCTTCAACGTGTCTGGTTGCTACCTTGTCATAATATTTGAATTAGGGTGGTGCGACATGCCACAGATGACACAAATGGGAGCCCTATCTGGAGCGGAAGATCTCTGCTGGGGTTGGCAAAACATACCCTGATTCTCACTTTAATTTCCTGGAACAACAGAGAGTTGGGCCTCTGAATGCTCTGCAGACACCCCCTCACTCCCTGGAACATGTCTGTCTCCTCTTCACACTGTTCATGACCATTAGTCCTATAATCCCCCATTCCTCTTCTGGCACTGAATGGAGAGGAAGAGAATTTCTCATTTTCTAGTTGCCTCAGAAAGGCCTCCCCAGGAAGTTGCAGGGAGGGGGACCACACCTCATGGACCCAAGGCCTCTAATGAAATGGAAAGAAGTAACATTGCTACCCTCTATCTTAGGGGGATTCCCTAGGAACAGGAAGGTGGTGCCGTTTTGGCGGAAGTAGACAGGAGCCGTGTGGAGTCATAGAGTAACATGTCCAATTGTAGTAAAACTCAGGTCATTTTCAGCTTTTATTTTCTCTCCTAAGGGCTGTCTCCTTCACTCAATTGTCCAGAGCATGAAGCTAGGACCCCATGGAGAAGACAATCCATCTCACGGTAATTATGTTCAACCATCCTCTATGCACAAGCAGTAATGTCTTTAGTGTTCAAAGTGATCTTTCTTTTTTGTTATTGTTGCAGAGATGAGGTCTCCTTATGTTGCCCAGACTGGTCTTGAACTCCTGGCCTCAAGCGATCCTCCCACCTCGGCCTTCCAAAGTGCTGGGATTAGAGGCGTGAGCCACTACACCTGACTTTACAGTAAATGTAAATCTGATCCTGTCACTATCCAGCTTAATCACCTCCTGCAGTGCTCTGGGACAGAGCCCAGCCTCCTTAGCGTGTAGGCAAGGTCCCCTTGCTTGGGCCTCATTAGCTCCTCCTGTCTTGCTTCCTTCTGTGTCTCTCCCATGATCATCCTCCTGTGATGGCCACATTGGAGCTTCACTGAGCTGTTTGCACAAAACTTCATGTCTCCCACATCTCCATGCCAATGTTCTTACTGTTCTCTCTGCCTCAATGTCTCTTCCAGACAGCGAGGTTAGATGCCTAGCTTCGTGCTTTTGTGGCGTATGCATCTTTATCAGCACTCTTATCACACTGTACTAAAATCCTGCCTTATTAGCTGTCTTCCCTACTTGGCTATGAACTAAACAAGCACAGAGATTGCCTATTACTCTTTTGCTTTCCTGAGACACAGCAGAAAGCCTGAAACCTAGGCTTCGTTGGCCCTTGATACATGTTAATTAAATGAAGGACTGATTCCATGAACAGAAGAGAGGATCAGTGAATAGGAAGATGAATTCCCCGTCCTGAAGGATCGTTCCATGCGGTGTCACTTGCTTTTTTCCTAAGTGTTTAAATAAAGATTCAATTAAACTCAGCAAATATTTATAGGGCACTTATTACGTGCCCCTCCTGTGCTAGGCACTGGAGATACAAAGACAAAGAAGCACAGTCTTGAGGACCCTCAAGAGTTCCCAGCCGGGAAAGGGATACTGATGGACGCAGCTGTCCATCAGCCGACAAGTCCAGACCAAAACACCTCACAGAAGACCCGGTTGGGTTTTCCACCAGCAGGGCTCAGGTCAGGTCAGGTGCTCCTGCTAAATGAGTTGTGAAAACGGCCAGCCTTTTTCAGGCCTCTAGACCAGGAGGCAGGAATGTGCTCAGTAATGCAGCTGTGGTGCTCCTGCCCATAGACCCCCAATAGGAGCCAAGCAACCCTGGGATGAAGGCAGAGGGTGGGCTGGCTGGAGGGCTTGGGAATGCTGCTGGGGAGGATGGACCCTGTGAAGCTGTGCTTCCTCTGAGCTCTAACTTACATCGCAAGGAGTTTGGGAAGGACTGTTGGTGTGTCTTTCAGGGTGTTGCTAGAATCAGGGAACCCTAAAGCCTCCAGAGTCACCAAAGCTGTCACCACTGGGAACAAAGGCTTCTGTCCGCTAGGTAAGTATAATCATGCACCAATGACAGGGGCAGGAGAGTGGGGAACTGGGGTTGGAGGGCCCTTCCCAGCATCTGGAAAATCACATCGAGTGAAGGGGTATTGACTAGAGTAGGTCTTTTCCATTTCTGTTATTCTTTTAGAAGCTAGTAGGAGGATTATAGAGTTAGGTTTAATAAGAAAGATGGGAAAACTCTCAGTTCACCCAATTGCTTTTAATTTATTAGTCTTATGTCTGTCTCCATTATTCCACACCTCTCACACCCCTAGCATCGATCATAAAGTTCAGGAAAGAAGGTAAACAACATTAGGAGAGCCAGACATGAGCCAAGCTCCAGTTGGGATATTTAGTATCCGATGGGAGAGTGACCAAAAGTGAGACTCAATCAGTGGTCTCTAAACATATGATGGAAGCCTCTGGCTGCTGCCCCTTTGCAAGAGGCTCTGAAGAGCAAGTGTGCAAAGGACGACAGAGAGGGAGAGGAAGGAGGAGGCAGAGCGGGCACTCGGGCGGCAAGGTTAGTGCTCTGGAAGTCTGGTATGATTCTGTCGCATTGCATCATCATCATGAAGGGGCCACATCTGAAGCAAAAAATGGCAAAGACTCAAAGAAAATAAATCATGCAGACTCTGGAATGACCTCATTAAAAAGCTGCTCTCTCTGCTGCCATGTTCTATTTATAGCTGAAATATGAGCATTCTTGACAGGAAATCTAAATGACAGCAAGCCTAGGGTTTTAAGGCAGTGGGTAGGGGTTTGCTTAATAAATCATCTGGTATTTTATTCAGATGATTTTCTATTCTAATGAAACTGTTAGTTCAGTTCTCTTTTCTGCATGAGATGACATTCATGGGATGTGTTTTTTACTCAGGAATTGAGGATAAAGAAGTAAAAGGATCCTTTCATATAAAATATTTTGCTAAATACATGCGAACTTCATAATACAACATTACCCTCAACACATCTTAATGCTGGTTCACAATGTTCTTTTTCAGGCCATATTGTAGCTGTTATTTCCAGTGATCATTGTAAATAACTTTATTCTGTTTCACTGAATCAATTTCATAGAAATCAAACCAATAGGGAAAACATCTTTTACAAAGGAAGACATAGAGCCTTATTCCAAATGTTAAGAGAAAAAAGCAGATCATATATTGTGTAAATAAGCAGAGCCACACTTCTAAAACCCTGAAGCCCAGGGCCTGGATGGAGCTGCCAGCAAGTTTCCTCTCTGTGTTATGGACAGAGGCAGGATTCATCTTTTGCTTTTAAGTTTTTTGGGGGGAAAATATTTAACAAGCTTTTCATTTCTGGAAGACAGTGCTCTTCAGCCTGAGGACAGTTCAGATGCTTTTAAAAGAAAAAAAGTACAGACCCCCCCCACTCCCCCCCAACCGACCCAGTGCTGTTAAAGTTTTTATAACACTTCAAAATTATGTATTTATTATATTTTATTATAACACTTCAAAAATGTGTATTTAAGGCAAAATTTGAAATTCTAATTCTTGTGGCTCTTATACAACTTTAAAACCAAAACAAATTGTGATGTTTAATTTTATGTGTCAGCTTAGCTAGGCCGTGGTACCCAGATATTTGGGCAAACATTATCTTAAATGTTACAGTGAACGTTTTCTATTAGATGAAATTAATGCATTTGAGTCAGTGGACTTTGAGCAAGGCAGATACCCTCCATAATACAGGTGGGCCTCGTGCAATCAGTTGAAGGCCTTAATAGAAAAAGACTGCTCTCTCCCCAGCAAGAAGGAATTCTGTCAGGAGAGGGCATTTGGATTTGAACTGTACAACAGCTTTCCCCTGGGTCTCCAGCTTGTTGGCCTGCCCCGCAGATTTTGGACTTGCCAACCTCCATAATTATGTGAGTCAATTTCTTTTTTTTTAAATATATAACAATTTTTTAAAAACAGACACGATGGGCCGGGCGCGGTGGCTCAAGCCTGTAATCCCAGCACTTTGGGAGGCCGAGACGGGCGGATCACGAGGTCAGGAGATCGAGACCATCCTGGCTAATACGGTGAAACCCCGTCTCTACTAAAAAATACAAAAAACTAGCCGGGTGACGAGGCGTTCGCCTGTAGTCCCAGCTACTCGGGAGGCTGAGACAGGAGAATGGCGTGAACCCGGGAGGCGGAGCTTGCAGTGAGCTGAGATCCGGCCACTGCACTCCAGCCCGGGCGACAGAGCAAGACACCGTCTCAAAAACAAACAAACAAAAAAAAAACAGACACGATGTTGCCCAGGCTGGTCTTGAACTCCTAGGCTCAAGCGATGCTCCCTCCAGCCTCAGCTTCCCAAAGTGCCGGGATTATAGGCGTGAGCCACTGCGCCCAGCTAGTGTGAGCCAATTTCTTAAAATAAATATCTTTCTCTATACAAACACACACACATGCGCGCGCGCACGTGCAAGCACATGCGTGCCCTGTTGTTCTGTTTCTCTAGAGATCCCCGACTAATACACAAATCTAAAAGTTAAATACCCCCAAACTACAAAACTAATAAAATTGATATGAACAACTGGAATGTAATGTGACAGGTATTGTTAGTTGTTTGCAGTTACTGATGTCAGCTTTCACAGCAGAAAGATGTCTTCTTAGAACTGTTTTGGTATTTCTTCTGTTTCTGAATTTGATTTTTAAAACCCTAATGCCAAGAAAGGCTGTTTATATAAGTGCATTGTATAAAACAATATAAAAAACTTTAAGCTTTTATTGTATAACTCCTGGAAAATTAGAACTGATCATTAAAATTTTACCAAGAAGCAGTCTTCAAATTATAATTCTATAAAGCTGTTTTAGTCATTGGAGGATAACATTAGCATTGTAGCATTATTTAAACATACATTCAATATTATCTAATTCAATTATTTCTGGAAGTGGGAAGAAAAGCATTCTTCCCTGCTGATAGACTGTTTTATTTGGTGCATACAGATACAGAACACTCCATACAACCACTTTCAAATATGAAAATGGTACTGCCTGCCAGAGAATAGGATCTTTAGAATTCTGCATATTTATATTATCATATGCCATGGCTGATTCAATTCTTCTGCCACTTTATTCAAGATGTTATAAACTCTTCATTTATAGGGTGTACCACGATATCATTTAGGCTTTAGTTCTCAAACTTCACAAATGCAAATGCAGGCAATAAAAATTCTTGCCAGTACTCTGGTCCACCAGAAAATTCAGAACCTGCTTTTAAAAATCATTGAAATGAAAACAATATATTTAAAATAATCATACCTCTATATGTACAGAGCTCCTAAGTATCAGTAAAGAAAGAGGAATAATCGTATCAGTGGAGAAAGAACATAAATTGGTAAGTTACCAAAAAATGAAATAAAAAACAGCATAGAGGCTGGGAGCAGTGGCTCACGCCTGTAATCTCAGCACTTTGGGAGGCTATAGTGGGCAGATCACTTGAGTCCAGGAGTTTGAGGAGACATGGTGAGACCTCGTCTCTACAAAACCAAAAATTAGCCGGGCGTGGTGGTGCACGCCTGTAGTCCCAGCTACTCAGAAGGCTGAGGTTGCAGGATCGTTTGAATCCAGGAGACAGAGGTTGCAGTGAGCCGTGATCATGCCATTGCACTCCAGCCAGGGTGACAGAGACAGCCCTGTCTCAAAAACAACCGCCGTCACCACCACCACGACGGCGGCATAGAAACCTATGAAAAGACTTCTGGTTAAGCATGGTAACTTCAACATACGTATTTGTCTTTCTTCCCACCCATACTGCCTATTAAGATTGCAGAAAGAAAGAAACAAGTATAATGCCACAATATGAGAGAAAAGATCTCAGATGAGTGATACGGATATCATTTTGGAAGCTGGAGAGCAGATAGACCAATGGCACTTGACTCAGTAGCCAGAGCAGAACCTGAGACCACAAGAATGGGCAGTGGGAGTGGCAAGGAAGCCAAGAAGAAGCAAACCAATTCACACTACAACTCCAAAAAGGCACCGGGATTGGAGGTTCCAGGTACTTCTCAAAACAGAGGTAAAAAAATGATTACAAGGGGTAGTTATATTTCAGGATCCCCTCTTCTCCACAGCTAAGCAATCGCCTCTACCCTGCCCCACGGAAAACTGGAGGTTGAGTCTCCCTCTGAATGGGGGACACCAGGTGCAACTGAACATGAGTGTGTAAGTAAATGTCCACATACTGAATGGTGACACCCTATCTCCAGTCTTCTCCCCTATCTTGTGCATGGAATGTTAATAGGCAGGAAGTCGGAGGATTTTTCTCTCGGGAAATGAATGAGCCCAGGAGAAAAGAACCAGCGTTAATGGCCTTTGGGAGTTTTCCAACAAAGCATTTCCCATCTGATCACCCTACAGGGAAACGAAAAAGTCAAAAGTTCTCATCTGTTCACATAAAGCTTCCAAACAAAGATTTTAGAATCTCACTTTTAAATAGGAATAATCAATTGAGAATTAGTAGACACCTCAGGAATGCCTATGACATGAAAGACAGCGCAGCACTGGACTGCCCAACAGCAGCAGACCCAGAAGGTTAAAGACAATGGAGTGATGCCTTCAGGATGCTGGGAAGTTATCTCAAAACTGGAATTTCATACTCTATGGTTTAAATGTAGATAGAATAAAGATGTCTTCAAATATTATAAGGTCTCAAAAATTTAAGTTTCATATACTGTTTCACAAAAAGCTGCTGGATGATGTTCTTCACCAAAATAAGTCAATTAATAAAGAAAGGGGAAGAGAGGCATTCATGAAATAGGGAATCGTGCAAGAGGGAGGAGAAAGAATCCCTAGGATTTCCTGATGGGGAAAATCCCAGGGCAATGGTGCAGCAGTCCTCCAGAGAAGCAGACCAAACAAACCTGTGCAAGAAGACAGAGGGCTCCAAAAAAGATGTTTATTTGAGGGTGGATGGGGTAGGGGATATGGGTGAATGTGAGCCACCATACTGTTTGAACACTTTGAAGTAGATTTTTAATTTGTTTTTATTTATTTAGTTTTTTGAGACAGGTTCTCACTCTGTTGCGCAGACTGCAGTGCAATGGCGCGATCCTGGCTCACTGCAACCTCCGCCTCCTGGGCTCAAGCCATCCCTCCATCTTGGCCTCCAGAGTAGCTGGGACTACAGGTGCACATCACCACACCTAGCTAATTTTTTTTTTTGTAGAGATGGAGTGTTGCCATGTTGGCCCAGGCTGGTCTCAAACTCCTGGGCTCAAGCAATCCAAATGCCTTGGCCTCCCAAAGTGCTAGGATTACAGGCGTGAGCCACTGTGCCCTGCTTAAGTTTTTTTTTTAAATTCTCTTAGATATATTGAAGATGAAAGGTGCACAAAATACTAAACAAGTGAAATACGGGGCAATTAATAACTCTAGGAAAAACGAACACAAGGAAATGTATTATAGCATGCAACATAGCTTCCTTGTAAATAACATCTACATGGACATAATTTTAAAGAACATACTATATTGATTTAACCAAAAAATAGTTATCTAATTATTAATATATTGGGAAAATGAAGGAAGTATATGGTAAATTGTAGGGCTAGAATAAAAATATAGGGGATCTAACGCCACATCTTCCACAGTGGAAAGTCAACTGATAGGTAAGAAGAAGTAGTAACTGAAAAACTAGTAATATGTGTTGCAAGTATTTTATTTAGAAAAAAAGATAGGATTGGGCACAGTGGTTCACACCTGTAATCTCAACACTTTGGGACGCCAACGTGGAAGGATTGCTTGAGCCCAGGAGTTTGAGGCTGCAGTGAGCTGTGATCACACCACTGCACTCTAGTCTGGGTAGCAGAGTGACACCCTGTCTCTTAAAAAAAAAAAAAGAAAGAAAAGAAAAGAAAAAAAAAAGTAAAGAAAAGAAAAGAAAAAAGAAAGAAAGAAATTGAAGGTAGACAAAAGGAGAATAGGATAAACACGTTAACAGTATATGCCAGCAACTGTTATTTTTGATGATAAGCTTGGTGATAATGCTGGGATTGTTAAGCCATATACATGTGTTATTGACTCTTGTCTCTTGGGTTTTGCACCCTTATGCAGTCTCCCGCCACATTGAATAGGGTTGTATAACCAATAGGATATCATGGAAGCGACAGAATGTGGCTTCAGAGGCAGGATCACAGAAGATACAGTTCCATCTGTCTTGCTCTTTCTTTTTTGTTGTTGTTTTTGAGACGGAGTCTTGTGCTGTCACCCAGGCTAGAGTGCAGTGGTACCTTCTTGGCTCACCGCACCCTCCACCTCTCAGGTTCAAGCAATTCTTCTGCCTCAGCTTCCCCAGTAGCTGGAATTACAGGTGCCTGCCACACTCCTGGCTAATTTTTGTGTTTTTAGTGGAGACGGGGTTTCACCATGTTGGCCAGGCTGGTCTCGAACTCCCGACCTCAGGTGACCTGCCCACTTCGGCTTCCCAAAGTGCTGAGATTACAGGTATGAGCCACCATGTCCAGCCTGTCTTTCTCTTTCTCTTGGATCTCCTACAAGAAGCCAGCTGCTATGCTTTAAGGACACTCAAGTAGCATGACGGCAAGGTCTATGTGGGAGGGACTGAGGCTTGCTGCCAAGACAGCCTTGCTAACCATGTGAGTGTAAACTAAAAATACATCCTAAGCCCCTCAACTGACTGAACAATCCCCCTCTTGGCCAAAAGCACCCCGGAAAACCTTAAAACTAGATTTCCAGCCATGATGAGACAGGTCAGATACGCCTTGTTATAACCTCTCCCTTTTGCTGTTTAGACACAATGACTAACTAGCATTAATGTTAAATAGTGATCGTAAGACTGATAGAACGGACCCCTGGTGGTGTAAGATACTGAAATAGAAATTGGACCTAAGGTCATGCCAGGTAAGGGTTAAATCACGTGCCCCTGTGCTTAAAGAATAAACTTTGTTCTAACTGCCGCAAGGTTTTTCTTTTCCTCTAGCACCTAAACAAGCACTGGCCTCAAGATAAGCAATATTATAACAATTTAAAGCTCTTCCACTGCCAGACGTGTGACTAACTGACCCCCTGTTCCACAAACCAAAGCTACAGCTTTGGACAAAAGACTAATGTCAGTACCTTTCTCCTGGTAAGAAGACCACTGACCATGGACCAGTTCTGGCTGGTTTACAGAGGCGGTGCACTTGAGGGCCTTCTGAAAAGCCCTTTTGATGCATGGGGCCTAACTGTAATGCATTCAAATGTGAAGTCCCAAGGTGAATGGCGTTGGACATAAAATGCATGTTTGATCAATGTGCATGTGTTAGGACCACCTTCATGAATATTAATAGTTCTTCCTAAAACCTGTTGAGTAAATATTTCTCACCTGACCAACCCATTCAGTTTAAATTCCTGTCCTACCTCTCCCTGTTTTATGTGGGTTATATAGAAAACAGCTAGAAGGGAACTTTAATAATGAAAGTACCTGGGTGGTGGGATTATAATGATTATAAGTAAACATAGAAAGTGCCTGCTTTTAGAACTTTGACTGGAGGCTATGCTTCCCACCCTCTCAAAATGGCCACCTTGCAGGCTATAACCCTATATAAGAAATAACGTCACCTCTCCTTTCCAAATTTATAAATTGTGTGATTTCCAAGTTAACATGAACCATTTTGGAAGTAGATCCTCCAGCCCCAGTCCAACCTTCAGAAGATTGCAGCCCCTACCAATGTTTTGGCTGCAACCGCACCTGAGACCAGGATTGGGAAACACCCGTCCACACTGCTCTTGAATTCCTTAGCCGCAGAAGTAGTAAGACAACCAACTTTTACTTCTTTTTAACTTTTTAGAAAACATTTCAAATGTTTCTATCAGGCCTCTGAGCCCAAGCTAAGCCATCATATCCTCTGTGAGCTGCACGTAGACGTCCAGATGGCCTGAAGCAACGGAAGAGCCACAGAAGTGAAAATAGCTTAACTGATGACATTCCACCATTGTGATTTGTTTCTGCCCCACCCTAACTGATCAATGTACTTTGTAATCTCCCTCACCCTTAAGAAGTTTCTTTGTAATCTCCCCCACCCTTAAGAAGGTTCTTTGTAATCTCCCCCACTCTTAAGAAGGTTCATTGTAACTCTTCCCACCCTTGGGAATGTACTTTGTGAGATCCACCCCCTGCCTGCAAAACGTTGCTCCTAACTCCACCGCCTATCCCAAAACCTGTAAGAACTAATGATAATCCGACCACCCTTTGCTGACTCTCTTTTCGGACTCAGCCGGCCTGCACCCAGGTGAAATAAACAGCCTTGTTTCTCACACAAAGCCTGCTTGGTGGTCTCTTCACATGGACACATGGGACAGTTTCTTCAGTGTTGGTGTAACGTGTTACACAGGAAGTGGTAGCAACTCTAAGCAACAGTAGGATAGAGAAGCTGATTATGAAGGTGGAAGAAGTGACAGGACAAGGAATATTCTGGAACAGCCACAGTCCAGTGTGAGTGTGACTGGCCAGCAGGACAGGTGGCCCCCAGATGGGCTTGGGAGACCTGGGAATCCCTCTTGTGGAGTCCTGGAAATGCTATATGTGTAGGGATTGGGGGGTGGGGATGAGAAGGCTAGACAGCCATTGACAGGAAATGTGAGGTACGACTTGTCTTGTGGTGGGACAGTACTGTACAGTGACACTGCTGGCTTCCCAGGTGAGCTGTGAAGAGGGCATTCGGGGCATATGTAAAATGGTTAGAAGGAAACTTTAATAACAAAGATATCTGGGTGGTGGGATTATAAGTAAACATTTATCTGCTTTCTTGTGCACTTCTAAACTTTCCATTTTCTGAAATAGGTTGGTGTTGGTTTTATAATCAAAATAAACTTACAAAATTAAATTTAAGTCTAGAAGCAGTTCAAGTTAAGGTGAAAAATCATTCTGCAAATATTTTCTTTTAATGCCAATCACCTAAATACATTGAAGCCACAATCAGGAATGTGTCCCTGATGTCTCTTAGTGAAGTGAATAGCTGCAGAACCGAGGGTTGGAGCCCTGGCTGCCTGGTAAGTGTAGGCCGATCAGGGGCTCAACTCAAAACGGGACTTACTGGCCGGGTGCGGTGACTCATGCCTGTAATCCCAGTACTTTGGGAGGCCGAAGCAGGCAGATCACCTGAGGTCAGGATTTCAAGACCAGTCTGACCAACATGGAGAAACCCCGTCTCTATTAAAAATACAAAAAAATTAGCCAGGCGTGGTGGCACACACCTGCAATCCCAGCTACTTGGGAGGCTGAGGCAGGAGAATCACTTGAACCCAGGAGGTGGAGGTTGCAGTGAGCCGAAATGGCGCCACTGCACTCCAGCCTGGGTAACAGAGTGAGGCTCTGTCTCAAAAAAGAGAAAAAGAAGAAAAGGGCTGGGGGAGGGCACTTACTGAGAGCACACAAGATGGCTTATAGATTTGAGGGATGAATTATTAACTAAACCTCAGGAGGGACACAGAACGAGACCACTCTGGGGTCTTAGGCACTGGAAATGGGGCCTCAGGCATCCATGGGGACCCCTTTCACTCAGCCTGCCCCAATCTCCTTACTCAGCTCTGTGTGGATTCATTTTCTTCTTTCATTTTCTATGACTGGACCCAGAATCTCCTTTTTCCAAATCCAGGATTTGAGAATAAAGAGAGACTTGCCCCATTAGCTTTACCAGGAAAAAAAAAAAAAAAGAAGAATCTTAACTGACTTGTTTCTGAACCAATCACTGAGCCCACGCCCAGGGGCATGGACTACCATGACAGCCACATGCCCATCTGTGTGGTCAAGGAGTGAGTCTGTCACTAGGTGCAGGCAAAGACAGGACACAGCACAGTGACTCCAGGGAAACATGAAGTGCTATCCAAATGTGACTTACTATTAATATTAATTTTTAACTCTTTTAATACTCAGTTTCCTTACCTTTAAGATGGGGGATATATTTCCTACCTATCTTACAAGATTATTGGGGAGTTTAAGTGAGATAATAGATGTGGAGGTATTTATGAATTATGTAGTGTGTACAATAATTTTGTTTATTAATGATTAAAACATATTTCTTCACTTTTTGAGTGGAAGGTAAGCACAAAGAAAGGGTCATCAGACCATCGTAACACAAGGTTTCAGAGGGAAACGACAGCCTCTTCATGGCATGGCTACTTTCAAGATCTTGCAATTGCTAGAATACTTTCATTTCCTTCCTGACTTTATAAGAACATTGCAACCCGAATCTCTGGTGCAGCAAGGCCCTTGTGCAGCCCCTCTGCAGTGCACTGGACACCTGTGCAGATGTGCCCACCACATGCAGCTCTCTAAGGTCACCAGCAGGTGCTATCCTGTCGCCTTGCAGTCCAGGGAGGCGAGACTCACTGCCCAGGCAGAGGGAGCCAGAGATGTGCTCTAGTTCATCTTCCTCATTTTACTGGCAAAGACCATGGTATCCCTGTCCCCTCAGCCACCTCTGCATTAGTAATTTCAGTGGACAGTCCCTGCAAGCCAACGGCTTCTATCATGGAATCTTGCTCAGTCTGTATATAGGGTAAGCTGGACAATGCTGAGGATTTCATGACTCCAAGGGCAAATGTCAGCCACATCAGGTGGCACTGGTGGATTTCTCCCCATCCCTCACATGGACAGCTTTGAAGTGTTTCTACACTCTCCTTTGAGGGCCTCTGGTGGAACTAAGCTTCAGGTGCCCCGGGGGAACCCAGCACACCCTTTCCTGACTTTTCTCCCTCCTGGCCTCATTTCCCCATGACTCACTTGTGCTTCCTGGAATCACCGCTTAAATAAGCCACTCGTTCCCAAGTTCTTGTCTCAGAGTTTGCCTTTAGGGAACCCAAAGTAAGACACCCAGGGAGTGACACTTAGCTAGGGATGGAGCTGGTACCAGAACCCAGGCCACTGGAACTTACTTTAAGTCGTAACTCAGAGCAAATGTGGGTGTGCAATGAGCTGCTCACAATCTTACCTTGGCAACCAAGCGACCGACCAACAGACCAAACAAACAACTAGCCAACCAACTAAACAAACAAGCAAGCAGCCAAATTACCAACTAAACAACCAAGCAAACAATCGACCAAACATAAACCAAAGAAATACAATCTGAACCTACCAAAATCTCTCTGTGAAAAACTGTAGAGACAAGTTGTGACTTCCAGCTTGATGGATATCAAATGCCAGTAAGTTGAACAGGCATGCTTATGACAACTAAGAGAGGAGCTCAAGTCACAGGGTGCCTTACTATGTGCTTTCAGGGGGCCCCGTGGGTGGGCAGTACCTTCAACAGTCTCCATGGTTCAGAGTCAGAGATCCAGGTTTAAAAGGCCAGAAACATAATGTTATCTTTCCCCTTAGAGTTGATGACCGTCTTGGGGCAGGCTCACTGGCCAAATTCACTTGGCACCCATTGATAGGACAAAGCATTCCTTAGATGAGAAGCCCTCGTAGGCGGAGAGTGTGGGCGGCCATTTACCCAGGATGCCCCGTGGAGTAAACGATACAGGGCGCAGCTCTTATGTTAGAAAGCTGCGCTTTGAGCACAGAGTTGAAGCAGGCAAAATAAATGGTTACCAAGGGACAGTTCTATCCACCCAAAGCAGATTGAAAAATGCACCTGGAGCATTTCTGGCTAAAGAACAAGGGTGTTCTGGAATGAAGACACCTCTTCTGCCTGAGGCATGGACAGTGCACATTTGGACACTCTGCCTCCCTGCTCTTCAGCCTTCAAATGCAACTCACACCCATCCTGGTGTCAGTACGTCTTGTATTCATATGTGGGGTTACCAAAATTGGTTCAGGCATGTGTTTTATTTGTATTTATTTATTTATTTGAAAGAGTTTCACTCTTGTTGCCCATGCTGAAGTGCAATGACGCAATCTCGACTCACTGTAACTTCCGCCTCCTGTGTGCAAGCGTTTGTGCCTCAGCCTCCTGAGTTGCTGGGATTACAGGCGGCCACACCATGCCCGGCTATTTTTTTATATTTTTGGTAGAGACGAGGTTTCACCATGTTGGTCAGGCTGCTCTCGAACTCCTGACCTCAGGTGATCCACCTGCCTCGGCCTCCCAAAGTGATGGGATTACAGGACTGAGCCACCGTGCCCAGCCTGGGCATGTATTTTAAATTACACTCCAGTTCTACGGATATGAGCTGTTCACCCCTTTAGGTTTGGTGTCCTCCAGGCCTTTTAGGTAACATGTAGAAACTCTTGGGGCTCGGCCTGCTCCTGCCATCACTGATGTGTTGGTTTTGCACTGATTATCTCTCAAATGGTGCCCCTTCTCCAAATCCCAAGGGTTGGACTGTGTGGTCACCATGAATGCCTCTTGAGATCTTGCACTGAGTAAGAACTGTGTGGTAGAGAGGAACGACCGCAACTGGGATGAGTGTAATGAGAAAGACTACCACGTGCAAAAAAACTAACGTCATGAAATGGATTCTTAACTCATCATTTAGCGGTACCATGAACTGGAAAAAAGCTTTGTATCTTCATGTCTTCCTTAGTTCAAAAAAATGCCAAAGCTGCTGTGAAATGAAATGATGAGACCATTCACAACCACCTGAACTAATCGACTTGCTTTCTAGTGGGTGTGTGTCTAATGGCTGATTTGGCTAATAACTGGATTATACAAATGCAACTTCTATAGAATCTTGTCACTCTGACTACTGTTTAGATGGTGGAATCCAGAATCACAAGGTCTTATTTTCCAGAATAGCTGAATAACTGCAAGGCTGGATTTTTTTTTTTTTGGTCTAATGTCCTATGGGACGAAGCTACATTTTTGTACTTACCTGGACTTGGAAACACACTGGGGGCATCATGGAAACTCACTGCAACTGCCTATTTTGAAGTATTAGATGCAAAGTGATTTCATTTTTTAAATTTAGAGATGGGATCTCCCTCTGCCGCCCACGCTGGAGTGCAATGGCGTGATCATGGCACACTACATCCTCGAACTCCTGAGCTCAAGTAATCATCCCACCTCAGCTTCCTGAGTAGCTGGGATTATAGGCACATGCCACTGCACCCAGCTCAAGGTAAAATTATGGGTAATCTTAGTGTGTCTTAGACATGGAAAGGCCTGGATCTCTCTTGTTTGAAGGGTCCGTGGATGAGGAATGTGTTTTGCTCCTTTAGGGATGCTTCAGTTAAATTCAGTAGGAACAAATTGTGTATTTGTAGAGTCATTCAGGCGTGCAGAGCACACGCATAAACACACACACATGAAAACATACACACACACGGCCAGAGTGATTTTCCGAGCTGCCTTTCCAAAGGAAACTGCGTTTTAAAAGGTCGCATCCGGATTCAGCATCAATCAAAATGCCACACAGCAGCTGCACCTATTCAGCCCAGCACAATACCTGCCAGCCGAGTCCTGTCTTCTGTGCGGAGCGTTTAATGGGAATTTCTGCCTGAATGGGAGCCCAGGGCAGAGGGCAGCAGAATGGTCAGCGGCGCCATGGAAAGACCAGCCTGGGAGTACAGGCAGCAGCTCCATCTGCAGGGAGCTGCGGAGCCTGTGAAATAAGAAAAGCAGGAGGGAAGGGTGGGGATTGGTTATGCTAGCAGGCCCTGGCTGAGTTGTGTGGGTTTTTTTTTTCTTCTTCTTCAAGAATGAATTGCATCCTTTGTGTCCATCTTCAAGGTGTCCTTAGGAGGCTGGTGCTGATGCCTGCAGCTCCATTGTAAAATACCAGCCAATATTACTATCCTGAATGACCTTTTTCCTAGACCTGTGAGTCAGATTATCCACTCAGGAGGTTTTAAGGCCAGAGAAATAAAGGAAATCATGTGATTCTTTCAGTGATTTTATACATGCAGCACTTCCTTTTGAGGATGAGGGAGCGGCCAGTGAGAACATGACCTCCTAGGTTCTCTGGAGCAGAGCAGTGTCCTTAATTAGACAGTGCCCAGAAATTCTTCTATGACAGAGTGTGTGTGTGTGTGTAATTTTCATTTTTTGAGACAGAGTTTCACTCTGTCGCCCAGGCTGGAGTGCGGTGGTGCAGTCTCGGCTCCCTGCAACCTCTGCCTCCTGGGTTCAAGCGATTCTCATGTCTTAGCCTCCCGAGTAGCTGGGATTACAGGTGTGCACCATCATACCTGGCTAATTTTTGTATTTTTAGTAGAGTCGGGGTTTCGCCATGTTGGCCAGGCTGGTCTTGAACTCCTGACCTCAGGTGATCTGCCTGCCTCGGCCTCCCAAAGTGTTGGGATTACAGGTGTGAGCCACCGCACCTGGCCCAGAGTGTGTTTAACTGCCTTTATTTTAAAGTTGACCAGATAACTGGGCGCTTAATTTTCAACCCTTTAGAAACACCCAGACGTTGTCACTTAAATTAGCCTCTTTTCCTTTTTAAAGAAACATATTCAAGAGAGAAAATGATTTCCCTCAGACCCTTAATTTTTTTCATTTTCACAGCTACATTTGGAATTGTCAAACCATTGATATGGGCGTTTAGGTCTAAGCTATACGTGGATTTCACAAACAATCTAACCGAAGAGCTACTGAACAACTTTGGCTGCATCTTCCTGGGTAATTTTCAGAACTGCCAATTAAGCATGGCTAGTCCCATTTTACAGATGGGGAAAACAAGGCAATGAATTAATGGGGGAAAACAACTCACCAATTTACAAAGCTCATAAACGCAGAAGCCAGGATTTGACTCTGGCCTATCCTCCCCCACCCCCCATAACCCTTCCCTTTTGCCAGCTGCCTTCACTAAATTTGCAAGGTCCCTTGGCCACATGTAGCTTACTCTGTCTTAAATAAAATCCCTTCATGATCCCCAATAAAGCCTTGGGAAATGTGTGAATTTCCCCACAGATGCTGGAGAATTTCCCCCACACATGCTGGAAGTGTATGAATTTCCCCACACATGCTGGCCCAGCTCTCTAGCAACCCTACAACAGAGTTGTGTTTGTTGCTGAAGAAGAGGGATCTGCTTGGATGTTGGATACTGTGACCACGCAGAGCTGGCCGCGGGGGTTCCCATAAATCCACCCTCTTTAGCATTCTGAGACCAGCAGGGGGCGCTGACGAGCACCTTCTCCGTCTGCTTTGAGGAGGGCGGATTTCACACAACATAAAGACCAGTCGATGCAACCGTAGGAAAAACAAGGATTTCCTCCATCCCGGTTAACCACATCCCGACACCCAGCCAGAGCCCAGACTGGGCTCTCTGGAGACCAGTGAGCTGCTGAGAGACCGCGTACAGGGACCCAGAGCGTAGGCGACGCGGTGTTCATGAGGGCGGTTGTTCATGAGGACGGTTGTTCAGAGCATGCATTACAGTCAGATTCTCGCTTCATCTCCTCCTGGCTGTGTAAAATTTATGCACGGTTATCCTGATATTTCTCAGCCCGATCTTCCTCCTCTGTACTACGAGGACCGCACGGAATAATGGAGTGCTCAGCATAGGGCCTGGACATCAATGAGAATTAGGGAATATGAGCTAGTGGAACTAGTGAGCATCATTCTCAAAAACAGATATTTTACAAATCCTAGACGGTGAAAGAAATGGATAATAACCACGACCTCACTGTATCTGTGGGCAACACTGAGCAATAGGTAGCTTAGAAAGTGGTTCTGGCCGGGCACGGTGGCTCACGCCTATAATCCCAGCACTTTAGGAGGCTAAGGCAGGAGGATTGCTTGAGGCCAGGAGTTTGAGACCAACCTGGACAAACACAATGAGACCCATCTCTACAACACAGTTTTTAAAAGTTAGCCAGGCTTGGTGGTGTGCACTTGTGGTCCCAGCTACTTGGGAGGCTGAGATGGGAGAATCTCTTAAACCCATGAGTTTGAGGTTGCAATGAACTATGATTGTACCACTGCACTCCAGCCTGGGTGACAGAGCAAGACCCCATCTCAAAAAGAAACAAAACAAAACAAAACACCGCAGTTCTTATCACCTTCATCATTTCCTAAGCCCCATGTCACTGTCACAGTGACGAATGATCAACCTCAGGGAGCTATGCTCACCTGAAAATAGACTAAAACACCATTATTACCTTTCTAAAGCCGTGGAAGTCACTGTGCAAGATGTAAATATACAGGTAAATTACAGTCTCCCTCTAACTGTAGACAGAGTCCCTTGGAAAAATCTTCCCCTAGTGTAATAAATGTTTCAAATTAAGATGATAATGTAATAAATGTTTCAAATTAAGATGGGAATGACCTCCGTATTGTAATAGAGGGTTCTGGGAACTGACTGTCTGGATCTGAACCCTAGTCTAAGTACTTACCTATGTGACCTTGGGCAAGTTACTCTGTTCCTCAGTTTGTAATTTATTAAATGAATAATAAAAGTATGTATCTCATAGCTACAAAGGCTAGATGAGTTGATGTGCATAAACACCAAACACAGTGCCTAGTACATAATAATGTCTGATATCATTTATTCAAGAAACAGTTGATCCCAGGTATTCAAAGAAATCAGTATTTAAAATCTGATTGTAATGCGATGTCATAAGTGATGCTTCTCACCTGGTATTGAAATTAGACAGTAAAGCCGATTATAAACAAAGTGCTAGAAGATCACATAGAAGGAAACAAATGTGTCTGAGCATCTGAGAGACATCCCATTGAAGCTGAAACTTCAGCTCTGTCTTAAAGATAAGTAGGAATTCCTTCACAAAGAAGGTGGTTGGTTATCTTAGGCGAATATTATTACAGCAGAAATTGATTTGAATAGGCTCAAATAAAATGGCAAACTAAAATGGGAAGTATGAAGGAAACGCAGACAAACCCTCTCAGGATCGTAGGAGGGGTCCAGGAAGCTGGGAAACTGCATCTGCCTCTTGGTTCTTCTGTCTCCATCTCTTTGTCTGTTGTTGTTTTCTTTTTTTGTCTCCAAATTTATTTTTTTATTTTATTTTATTTTTTTGAGACGGAGTCTCGTTCTGTTGCCCAGGATGGAGTGTAGTGGCACCATCTTGGCTCACTACAACCTCTGCCTCCCAGGTTCTAGCAATTCTCTGCCTCAGCCTCCCAAGTAGCTGGGATTACAGGTACCCATCACCACGCCCAGCTAATTTTTGTATTTTTAGTAGAGACGGAGTTTCACCATCTTGGCCAGGCTTGTCTTGAACTCCTGACCTCGTGATGCCACCATGCCCAGCTAATTTTTTTTTGGTAAGAGGCGCGGTTTTGCCATGTTGCCCAGGCTGGTCTCAAACTCCTGGTCTCAAGCGATCCACATGCCTCAGCCTCCCAAAGTGCTAGGATTACAGGTGTGAGTCACCATACCCAGTCGGAAATCTTAAAATTACATATGCGTCTTGCATTTATGTGTTTGTATATATATATAATCTAGCATTTTGTTTATATAATGCTAGCATTTTGTTTCTGTTGGATAGCACTGGTTTAGAGATTATATTGAATATTTTATTATAATATTTAACTTAAAGTGTAAACAGAACAAAAATCTTTACTTCTTCTTGAACAATAGAAATATCAGAATGATTTAATGAAGCTCAAGGTGGTCTCAAATTCCTAGCTCAAGCAATTCTCCTGCCTTGGCCTCCCAAAGTGCTGGAATCACAGGGATGAGCCACCACGTCTGGCAGATAAACTATAATCTTAAAAAATTTGGTGGACGTGACAGGGTATCTCCATAGATGCAAAAAAAAAAAAAAATGATAATATTAATATCCATTCATTATTTTTAAAATAATTATTAGCAAGCTAGGAGTAAAAGAGACTTCCTTAGCCTGATTTTTAAAAAGCATCTGCAAAACACAGCAAACATAATACTTAAAAGTGAAATATTGAACTCATCTTGTTAAGATCAGGAACAAAGTAACAGCACAACTGATATCACTTCTTTGCCAGAGCAGTAAAACAAGGGGGAAAATATGGATTGGAAAGGGAGAAACAAAACTGTTATTACTTGAGTATATCATTGCCTATGTAGAAAACCCCAAAGAATCTACGGGTACATTATCAAAATTAATAAGAGATTTGGCAGGGCGCGCTTGCTCACGCCTGTAATCCCAGCACTTTGGGAGGCTGAGGCGGGTGGATCACTGAGGTCGGGAGCTCAAGACCAGCCTGACCAACATGGTGAAACCCTGTCTCTACTAAAAATACAAAATTAGCCAGGCATGGTGGCACATGCCTGTAATCCCAGCTACTTGGGAGGCTGAGGCAAGAGAATTGCTTGAACCTGGGAGGCAGAGGTTGTGGTGAGCCAACATGGCACCACTGCACTCCAGCCTGGGCAACAAGACCAAAACTCTGTCTCAAAAGAAAAAAAAAAGAGAGAGATTTTAGGTCAGGTGTGGTGGCTCATGCCTATAATTCCAGCACTTTGGGAGGCTGAGGCAAGAAGATCATTTGAGGCCAGGAGTTTGAAACCAGCCTGGGCATATAGTGAGACCTCATCTCTACAAAGCAACAAAAATTAGCTGGGTATGGTGGCACACATGTGTGGTCCTAGCTACTCGGGAGGCTGATGAGGAAGGAGATCACTTGAGCCCTGGACCTCAAGGTTACAGTGAGCTACAATCCATCCTGGGAGACAGTATGAGACCCCATCGCAAAACAAAAACCAAAAAACTATATGGCTAAATACAAAATCAATATTTTGACTGCATTTCTATATACCTACTTCAATTTCATTTCATTTCAATTGCATTTCTATATACCTACTTTAATTGGTTATAAAAGGTAATTTTAAAAAAGAGCTATACTAGCAACAGAAAGGTAAAATGCCTAGGAACAAATCTAATATTCAAGTCCCCTTTATGGAGACAAAGGATAAAACTTTAATGAAAAACATGAAAGATCACCTAAGCAAATGAAAAATATTCCATATTCCTAAATAGGTAGGCTCAATATCTTAAAATGTAATTTCTCTTCCAATCTGTATTTTAATGCAATTCCAATGAAAATCCCAATGCAGTTGTTTCTTTTGCTGCTGTTGCTTCTTCATCTTCTTTGTTGCCACTTTTCCTCCTTGTCCTCTTCCTCCTTCTTCTTTTAAGTAAAACCTAAAACCCTTTTCCTGAAATTTATAAGAATGAAAAAAGGGTCAAGAATAGTCATGACACTCCTTAAAAGAACAAGGTAGAGAGACCTGCCTATGAACTATAATAAGTAAGTTATAATTTTCCAAGCTATAATAAACACAGCATAGTACTGGCACAAGATATGCCCACTGAACGATAAACACAATGGAGGACCTAGGAATAGACCCACGCATATGCGTATTTCATTGAGCACAAATGTAGAATTTCAGATGAGTGGGGGAAATGATGAAATCAAATCCCTACGTTATATTGTATACAAATATCAATTCCAGATAAAGTCTAAAATGTGAAAGACAACACTATAAAACTTCTACAAGACAATATTTAAAAATATTTAAAACAAAATGGTGTTTTTTTTTTTTTTTTTTTTTTTTTTTTTTTTTTTTTTTT
>NW_016808133.1:662880-676608 GCF_001698545.2 Rhinopithecus bieti
CGTCTCGGCCTCCCAAAGTGCTGGGATTACAGGCTTGAGCCACCGCGCCCGGCCACAAAAGGGTGTTTTAAACGAGACACAAAAAATACAAATCATAAAGGGAAGATCAATACACTTGACTATATTAAAAATAAGAACTTCTGTCCATCAAGACATATCATAAAGAGAGTGAAAAAGATAAGCCACAAACTGGTAGAAAACATTCACAACACAAACTAACGAAGGGTTAGGATTAAAATCTGTCAAGAACTTGAAAACAGAGCCAAAGCTTCGTCTTTGGAATCGAGGAGGATGGATCGTTGGCTTTAAAAAGCGAGATTAGAAGATTTGCTTTTTCAACCCATAGCTGTGACTTCTATGTTTAAAGATACCGAAACGGACATATCAACAAGTGTAAAGAGGGACTCTACACCAAAGAAACTGGACAAAACTGCAAATAAGAACTGAAAAAAAGAAAAATGAAATCACAATGAAAGCTATCTTCTCAGTTCTGTAGATGTTCATTATGTACCTTACCGTTCCTATGCAACAGAACTTTTTCATATAGTATTATGGTACCAGTAAGTTGTGGCATTCTTTCAAGATCATTTAGAGTTGAAAGAAAAAGGAATTGGATATTTTATGCACACATACTATGAGCTTATTTATTTATTTATTTTGAGACGGAGTTTCGCTCTTGTTACCCAGGTTGGAGGGCAACGGCACGATCTCAGCTCACCACAACCTTTGTCTCCCAGGTTCAAGAGGTTCTCCTGCCTCACCCTCCCGAGTAGCTGGGATTACAGGCATGTGCCACCACACCCAGCTAATTTTTTGTATTTTTAGTAGAGATGGGGTTTCTCCATGTTGGTCAGGTTGGTCTCGAGCTGCTGACCTCAGGTGATCCGCCCACCTCGGCCTCCCAACGTGCTGGGATTACAGGCCCTATGAGCTCTTTAAAAGCCAAAATTTCTTCCAGCTTTTCAAACTAGAAATGAAAAAGTCACTGAAGCCTCTGTCTAACAGAGTGAGCTGCCATTGCTTTGGCTGGAGAAGCCCACACAATAGCTGAGAGACTAAGAAAGTCTTGAACAGCTGACATTCCTGAATGCCCACTGGATGAAAAGTCAGTAAAATTCAAGGCAGTGCCACTTCAAATGCTGCTGGGACTTATTGAACTAAAGATTTAGCTGCACATGTGAAGATCAAGTTAATATCTTATTTTCAGAAATTTCCTTTCGCCTTACAATTGAGCAAATCTATAGACATGGTTTGACTTGCTGTAACAGCACCAACTATTCTTCAAAGAGTAACTTATTTTATATGAATGTTCAGCAACAGATACAAATGGTGATAAATATTCAAAGGATCGAATAACTTTCTGCATCTCATGATTTATCTTGGAACTTTATTTTCATTTGCATCCTTGGTGCAGAAGCAGTGATGGATAAAACATAGATCAAGGCAGTGGCATGAAACTCTACCATTGGTCGTTGTCATGGTCTTCCTTCCCACCACACGCTTGTGGTTGAAAATAAAAGCCGTTCTTACTTAAGAATGTCCTGGATGAAGGACTAAAGACTACTAATTAATTAGTTAATTAATTAATTTTTTTGAGAGACGGAGTCTTGCTCTGCTGAGCAAGCTGGAGTGCAATGGCATGATCTCAGCTCACTGCAACCTCTGCCTCCTGAGTTCAAGTGACTCTCCAGCCTCAGCTTCCCAAGTAGCTGGGACTACAGGCATGTGCCACCATGCCCAGCTAATTTTTGTATTTTTTTAGTAGAGACGGGGTTTCACTATATGTTGGCCAGGTTGGTCTCGAACTCCTGACCTCAGATCATCCTCCCACTTCAGTCACCCAAAGTGCTGGGATTACAGGCATGCGCCAGCATGCCCAGGTAATTTTTGTATTTTTTTAGTAGAGACAGGGATTCACTATATATTGGCCAGGCTGGTCTCGAACTCCTGACCTCAGGAGATCTGCCCACCTCGGCCTCCCAAAGTGTTGAGGTTACAGGCATGAGCCACTGCACCCAGCCCAAGGCTATTAGTTTTTGTTGTGTCAATCCTTTAATAAGAATCTCTTTAATATTCCAAGCGGTGAAATGTGAAGTAGAGGGGGCTCTGGAGTGCAGCCAAGGTTGAGAACACCACTTTGGTCTTTTGGGTAAGTTGCAGTCACACAAACATACAGATGTGACTTCTCCAGGAGTTTATGATACGGTGCCAGTGACAATGGTGCACCGTCCCCCTGAAATTCCCACATCCCTCCCAACCTAGACTTGCCGCTACTCTGAAGCCCTAAACTCCGCATTGTCCTCTGTCTTCATTTGCTAGGGCTGCCATAACAAAGTTTCACATGCAAGGTGGCTTCAACAACAGAAATTTATGTTCTCACAGTTCCAGAGGCTGGAAGTCCAAGAATAAGGTGTCCGCAGGGGTGGTTTCTCCTGAGGCCTCTCTCCTTGGCTTGCAGATGGCTGTCTTCCCGTGTCCTCATGGTCTTCCCTCCATGTGCCTCTGTGTCATCTCCTCTTCTTGTAAGGACAGCAGTCATATTAGATTAGGACCCACCCTGATGACCTCATTTTTCCTTAATTACCTCTTTAAAGACACTATCTCCAAATACAGTGGCATGCTGAGGTACTAGAGGTTAGGACTTCAACATGTGGATTTAGGAGGGTCACAGTTCAGCCCATAGCACTACACTACACCACGTGGTGCTATGTGTTCACAGCTTGTCTCCCTCATTAAGCTAGATTGTGGAGTCCTCAAGGGCAGAAGCACATTAGCTCTTCTTCATATTTCCATTATCCAGCAGGGTAGCACAGCCTCGCACTATCCAAGCAGATAATCGGGAAGCACTGTGGAAGTGCCTGCATGCCGGAGAAGGAGGCATGGTTTGCATGGGGACTTCTGCTGGTCTCTGGAGACCTTGCTGATGAGAGAAGGAGCTGGCTTTAGTAGCTCCTGTGTCACTGCTTTACCCTTGAGTTTGCAAAGTTTTAGAGAGGGATGTCAGAAAAGCAAACATTTAGAGAGCGTCTGAGTTTAAAAAATCCTATTTATTTACAGCGATTCACATAAAATATTCTTTTAAAAGGGACAACTGTTTCCTCTTCTTTAAAATGATTATTGGGACATAATGAATCACAGAAATGGACTCTAATTGTGTCATCCTGAAAGGATGATGTATAACATCTGACGAGAAGAAGGCTTTTTGTCATTGATTAGGGGGCGGGATAAAGTTCCAAAGCCATTTTCTTCCTCTCAAATTGCACTTCTATCCTTTGGAAAATTGTAAACCACTCTGAGGTCCCAGGATACCAAGAGGCCCTGCAATGGGACACAGGTTTCTCAGGTTATATCTCAGTTTTGACTCTTGTTTGGCTTTTCATTTCAGATCATTGAATGCCAAAGCTGGAAACCCAGATTCCTCATTGCTAAGGAATCAGGGGGTCCCAGGGTGGGTGAGTGGTTGCAAACAGGGAGATCATCTGGGATCCTGATTCTCAGACTGAGATTCTTTTAACTGCCTTCTAGTTCCCCCACCACACAGTGCTCAGTCATTGCATTAAAACCTTTCTGGAACAGCTGGAAAGTTGAGTAAGTGAAAAAGTAAAGCTGGAAGTTGAGTAAGTAAAAATTCAGGCATCTAATAGACAGACACGGAGTTAAAATATTCCTAGTCTGTTGAGGGTTAGTCCTCCAGGTAGGCCGACTTGAGTGACATGAATGAGGGAAGTGTTCTTTGGACAATGGAAAACTGGCAACACTGAGTTACGTTATTTAATGAGAAAGTACAAGCGTCTGTGGCCTTGCCTTCATCTGATAACATCTTTGTCCTGAAATCATTTTTAGGAGCAGCTTCAGTTAATCTACCTATCACGGAACATAAAGCACACCTAAATGTCTAGCTCATTTCCAGGTTCAGAAAAGCTTTAAGGAAGCTTAAGGAAGACGTCACCTGACTTCACCTGGGAAAATACGGTTAAACCTCCTTAGCCTTACTCTCTCGAGTGGATTTACAGGCAGATGAACTTGAACGACCCTGAGGAGCACTTTTCTGATATCTCAGCCCTGAAGGCGTCGAATCCTGACCTGGGTTGAGAGAATCGCATGTGGGAAACAGCATTGCAGTTCCGTGCTGTGTTCCTCAAAGGTTCTGCACGTACCACCTGTGTACCGACACTGTGCACTGATACTGTACTGGGTGTGCTGGGGAATGGCAAGTGCAGGTGCTGTTCTCCCAGACCTCAGAGACCAGTGCACAGGTGAATATGGCCCTCTCCTCACCCCAGACAGTCTATGTAGGCCTGGGCTGCCTCTTGGTCATATTTACCCAGCACAGCTCAAAATAACCGGGTGCCAAAGCATTTGCTTGTGAGAGGTGATAGTCCCCTATTGAAAAATCACTAAGGGCCCTGTCTTAGTCCATTCAGGCCGCTATAACAGAATAGCATTGACTGGGTGACTTATAAACAACAAGAATTTATTCCTCACTGTTCTGGAGGCTGAGAAGTCCAAGATCAAGGTGCCAACAGACTCAGAACACAGTTGATTCACTGAGTGTAGGGGTGAGAGACTTAACCCTTGCCTGGCCTGGCCTTCGGTCCTGTTGATAATTTGGTATCTTATTGTCACAGAGAGTCAGTTTTGTCAGTCTTATGACCTCTATTTTAACATGAATGCAGGTCAGTTGCTGTGTCTAAACCTTAAGAGGGAGGAGGTATAACGAGGCGTGTCTTACCTCTTGTCTCATCATGGCTGAAAACTCAGTTTTTAAGGTTTTTTCTTGGGGTCCCGTTGGCCCAGAGGGAATCCATTCAGTCAGTTCAGGACTTAGGATTTTATTTTTTACTTATACTATCACTGGGGTTTCTAAATAAACCTGAATGGACCATCAAGAGTGTCCAGGAGAGTCTAAGAATTGGGGGCACCTAGAGTGGATTCTCAGGACAATTCCTCCTGTTCCCAGAAGGATCCAGAAACACCATCCTCCCATTTCCCGCCCAGCGATTGAACTTCTGTACAGAAATTAAACAACTCTTGCAAAGCTTGATTTATGAGTCCAGGGAAAGGAGGTTAGAATGTGCAAAAAGAGTACTGGTAGTGTTGAGTCTTCATCATTTCATTAAAGTTATTGTAATGTTATTAAAATTACTATTTCATTAAAATGAGACAAATTCTGCTGGGAACCTTACAAGCTTGGGGATCCAGTTTCTTGCTTGTCTCTAGGACAGGATGTGACCCGGAAGCAGTCCATCCCATTGCAGGCTTACAGTGCACACACTTAATACACACCCTTGTTGCCCTCAGGCATTCTTGTGACAGCTGGCTGAGTCTCAACAGGGTTCTGGGTCCTTCTTGCCCTCTGTGGGGTGTTAGTATACCTTCAGGGCAGCCAGAGGCACACTTTTCCCTTTTATACCGATGAAAACACCTTTCCAAAAATTGTAACAGTGAGAAAATTATAGCAGTGGAAGAGAGCTCACGTAACTAACTCCATCTTGCCTTTAACCTCCAACTGCCATTGGTCATTCCTGGGCATGGGCTGAACTAACTTGGGAGAAATTAACTCGGGAGAAATTTAGTTTATAGTGTAAATGATCACCCTTCCTAAAACTAAACTGCCTTTATAAAGCAAATAAAAGGTCATAAGTTTAAGAGGAAGAGAGGAGCCTGAATTCTGCTAAGATGCAGGCATACACAGTTACCAGCAATTATTCCAGAGGTCACAAGATTTGCAACTTCCCCAATTACTCCTGTAATTAATATCACTATTGTAGAACCTAAGATTGACCTTTTAAGATGTCTCTTCAGACTTTTGCTTTTCTGACAACCAGATGACTCCACTTGGACCAGCAGCTCCTCTGTGGACCCCCACACAGAAGCAGACTCAGTGCATGAGGACCATTTTCCACACCCCTATGATTGCATCCCCAGCCAATCAGCTGCACCCATTTCCTGCCCACCAAACTATCCTTGAAAAACCCTAGCCTCTGAAGTTTCCAAGTGACTGATGAGAGTAATAATAAAACTCTGGTCTCCCGTTTAGCCAGCTCTGTGTGAATTAAACTCTTTCTCTACTGCAATTCCCCTGTCTTGATAAATCAGCTTTATCTGGGCAGTGGGTAAGATGAACCCACAGGGCAGTTACAGTGACACTTTCTTCTTTTCTTTTCTTTTTTTTTGAGACACAGTTTCACTCTTGTCACCCAGACTGGAGGGCAATGTGCGCGATCGTGGCTCACTGCAACTTCTGCCTCACGGGTTCAAGTGATTCTCCTCTCTCAGCCTCCTAAGTAGCTGGGATTACAGGCACCCAACACCAGGCCTGGCTAATTTTTGCATTTTTAGTAGAGACGGGGTTTCATCACGTTGGTCGGGCTGGTCTCGAACTCCTGACCTCAGGCGATCCACCCGCCTTGGCCTCCCAAAGTGCTGGGATTACAGGCATGAGCCACCACGCCCAGCTTACAGTAACACTCTACAGTGAGCAACGACTTAACATATTTTCCTTCTCCACTGTCTGTTTTGTCTCCCCTCACCATCTTCCCTGTGCTCCCAGCCTGTTCCCCTTTTCCTGTTCTGCATTAGCAAGGATTCACAAGTGTTGGCGCATGGCATGGGGTGGACTTAGGATGCAGTCTGTGTAGACAGAGTAGGAATGGCAGAAGTCACCAGTTCTTTGCATCTAGCACCAGTGGTTCCCTGAGGTAAGGCCGAGAAGAGCTGAGAGAGAACTGAGTTGCCTGTCTGATGGATCTCATGCTCCTAACCCATTGGGAAAGCAGCACGTTTGGCAGCTGTCTTAGCACATCTGGAGCGGGGTGGAGGAGTGAACAGGTGGCTGATTTGTGACTGCTTTTTTCTACTCATGGTAATTTCCAGAATGTTTGAAATGGGCATTTGTTGGTTTTGACACCCAGCTTCTCACCCCTTTGAGGCATGTGCATGTTTGCTGTTTCTCGGCGGCCCCTCTGGTGTGTGCTGTCTCAGTAAGAATCTAGAGGCAGGTGCCCTTCTTCCCCACGGTGGCTGAGAGCCCAGAAGGCTGCCTGGTGGGCCCTCCTCTCCCCTCCACAGTATGGACTCCTGAGAGGGGTGATGTGCTGATGGAGACAGTCTGAGTTCTTCACTTCCAGCAGCAGAGAGAGATGAGCAAGCCTTCCGGCCAAGACCTTCGAGGATGCTTGATTCCACACCTGCTTCCTCAGCCTCTCCTGTGATCTCATCAGATCTGCTGTTGTGTTATAAGAAATATATTTGGTCTTTGTTCACAGTTCCTGGCACAGAATGCCGAAAACCCTTGGAATTTCCTGAGTGATAAGAATGGCTTTTGTTATTTATAAGGAGCTCCCCTTTTTAATTGATATATAATAATTATACGTATTTATGGGGTACAGGAGATATTTTCATACATGTGTAGAATGTGTAATGATCAAAGCAGAGTAATTAGCATATCCATTCCCTCAAACGTTTATCATTTATTTGTGTTGGGGGCATCCCCAATGTTCTCTTCTAGCTATCTGAAGTATTTAATAAATTATTGTTAACTATAGTCATGCTACAGTGTGCTATTGAACACTAGAAGTATTCCTTCTGTCAAACCGTGATTTTCTATCCATTAGCCAGCCTCTCTTCATCCCTCTCCCACCTACCCTTCCCAGCCTCTGGTAACCATATCCCTCTCCCACCTACCCTTCCCAGCCTCTGGTAACCATCATTCTACTCTCCACTTACACGGGATCAACTTTTTTAGGTCCCACATATGAGTGAGAACTTGTAATATTTGTCTTTCTGTGTCTGGCTCATTTCACTTAACATAATGACATCCAGTTTCTTCCATGTTGCTGCAAATGACAGTTTCATTTTTTTTTTTTTTTTTTTTTTTGAGATGGAGTCTCGCTCTGTCGCCCAGGCTGGAGTGCCGTGGCACAATCTTGGCTCACTGCAAGCTCTGCCTCCCAGGTTCACACCATTCTACCTCAGTCTCCGAGTAGCTGGGACTACAGGCACCTACCACCATGCCTGGCTAATTTTTTGTATTTTGTTTGGTAGAGATGGGTTTCACCATGTTAGCCAGGATGGTCTCGATCTTCTGACCTCATGATCCGTCCACCTCGGCCTCCCAAAGTGCTGGGATTACAGGCGTGAGCCACTGCGCCCGGCTGACAGAGTTTCATTCTTTTTTATTGCTAAATAATATTCTATTGTGTATATACACCGCATTTTCATTACCTATTCATCTACCGATGGATACTGTGGTTGCTTTCGTATCCTGGTTGTTTTGAGTAGCTCTGCAATAAACATGGTGTGCAGATATCTTTTAGACACACTGAGTTCCTTTCTTTTGGGTATGTACCCAACATGGGGCTGCTAGATCACACAGTGAATTTATTTTTAGTTTTCCTGAGGAACCTCTCCACACTGTTTTCCACAGCGGTTGTGCTGCTTTACAACAGAGTGCCTTTGACCATGCCTGAGTTTATGCAAATGAGGTGACTAGGGTGAGGCCCCTAGAAACCCTCAGAGTGGGCTGGGTTACCAAAATATCAAGTGGGTCAGCACTTTTGGCCCCACTCACTGGCCTCCAGGAAGGGGAGGAGCTGGAGATGAAGCACTATTTCAAACTCTTGAATAAGATTTGATGAGCTGCTGTGCCGATAAATACATCAAGGTGTCGGGAGGGAGCAGGGTGCAGCTGGAGAGGCCATGGAAGCTCTGCGTGCACCCTCCACACCTTGCCTGATGCATCTGTTCCGTCTGGCTGTTCCTGAGGCTTTTTTTTTCCTTTTTTTTTTTTTGAAACAAGGTCTTACTTTGTCGCCCAGGCTGGAGTGAAATGGGCGTGATCTCAGCTCACTGCAACCTCTGCCTCCCAGGTTCAAGTGATTCTCCTGCCTCAGCCTCCTGAGTAGCTGGGATTACAGGGGCGTGCCACTACGCCTGGCTAATTTTTTTTGTACTTTCAGTAGAGACGGCGTTTCACCATATTGGCCAGGCTGGTCACGAACTCCTGACCTCAGGTGATCCACCCACCTCGGCCTCCCAAAGTGCAGGGATTACAGGTGGGAGCCACTGTGCCTGGCTGTATGCTTTTTTAAGACAAACAAACAAACAAACAAAAAACAAAAAAACAGTAATATTGAGTTCCTGAGTTACACGAGGTATTCTAACAAATCACTGAACTTGAGGAGAGGGTCATGGAAACCCCTGATTTACAGCCAGTAGGTCAGAAGTGCAGGAGGCCTGGGATTTGCAGCTGGCTTTGTCTGAGGTGGGGAGATGTCTTGTGACACTGAGCCCCTAAGCTGTGAGGTCTGTGCTAACTTTGGGTAGTTTGTGTCAACATTGAATTGAATTGTAGAACACCCACTAGTGTCCAGAAAAATCAGAAAATTGGTTGTGGTTTTGGAAAACACCCCAGCCCTACACACTTTCAATAAATCCTCTTTGCTTATTTGCCTGAGTTGGTTTCTTTGCTTTCAACCAAAGAACCTTAACTAATAAGTCTTTATTGAAATAAAAGCCTACCCAGAAGTTCAATAAATGCAGAAAGTAGAAGAAATTGTGTCCACTCTGCTGAAGCAGATGCAGAGCGTCAGCGCAGAGCTCCTCTGTGCCACATCCTCACTTCCTCTGCCTGCGTGCCCTGGAGGGACTCCTGGGAGTGTCAGGGGCTTCTGTGAACACTGTATAAAAACGACTGCCGGCCGGGCACGGTGGCTCACGCTTGTAATCCTAGCACTTTGGGAGGTGGAGATGGGCGGGTCACCTGAGCTCAGGAGTTTGAGACCAGCCTGGGCAACATGGAAAAACCCTGTCTCTACAAAAAATACAAAAATTAGCTGGGCGTGGTAGCGCGCACCTATAGTCCCAGCTACTCAGGGGGCTGAGGCAGGAGAATCGCTTGAACCCAAGAGATGGAGTTTGCAGTGAGCTGTGGTCACGCCACTGCATTCCAGCCTGTCTCAAAAAAAAAAAAAAAAAAAAAAAAAAAAAAAAAAAAAAAAAAATCCTAAGTCACCCACCTAACTGAATGGACCTTTGCTTGACCATGGGAAGCCCAGAGTAACCTTGAAAACTGAGTTCTCAGCTATGGTGGGGTAGAAGATCAGATGCACCTTGCTATACCCTCTCCCTCAATAACTGCAATGAGGCTTTCTTCCCTGAGGGCTGAACAGAAACCAGCCCTTTCAAAAGACTCCATCACTGAGATGAACCAGCTGCTGGACACCGCCCCTCCTCTTTTGCCTGATAAGAGATCACCTTCCAAGGAGTGGCTCTGGCCAGTTTACAGAGAATGTGCAGTACAGGTTTTCATGCCCTCTGCTTCACCTTTTGATGTCAGAGGGCTGAAAACTGCCCCCTTGGATCATGCTAATGCTGCCTTTTTGTGCGTGGGACCCATAAAGGGGCATGGAGCTCAATTGTGCAGTGTACACTGCTCTCTTTATGAATATTCATGTCTCCTCCTATAGTTTATTAAATATGTATATTAGACCACCCTGCTCAGCTTAGACTCCTGTTCCCTTTGCCCTTCCCTTGAAGTGTTTGTTTCTGGCTTCTGGCTGGAGGCTACACTTCCCAGCCTGTTGGAATGGCCATCCTGCAGTCTGCAGCCCTTTATGAGAAATGAAGCTCTCCTTTCCAAACATGAACCTAGTTATTCTTCAGTTGACACGAGACACACACAAAAACTACGTTTTCTCTCTCGGTGTAACCTCTGTGGTTAGCATGCTGCTGCCATCAAGAGTCCCAGCTTCTGTGCCAGATGGAGGAATCGTGTTTGACCTTAGGCCCCTCCAAATTTACCTAGGCAAGTACCTACTAGACATTCTGGCATTCTCCCTTGAAAGCCCTCCTCCTGCTGCTCTCTAGCCCTCGGGGTGTAAGTTTTGAGTGGACAAACAGTTGCCTGTGTCAGCTGTATGTGTTCAGGTGGACTTGCAAAGGTCTGGTCTCTATAGTGATAGGGAAGGTTTACGGGTCTCCCTGGACCTTGTTCCCCAAGAGTGGCTGTGGCCTTTGATCCAGCTCTTTCCGGTCAGGCTCTCCAGTCTTCACCAGCATTCTCAGTACTCACAGCACCTACTTAGGTTCAGATGCATTGACATGTGTGGAGGGTGGGGTTGTCATCAGTAAACAGTTCTTTCCCAAATTCGAATCAGTTGCAAAGAAAGGACATCTAATTGGAAAAGGCAGCTGGGTTTTATTTATTGGCCAGAGAATGGAGTAGGGCAGCTCTCCTTCCAAAGGCATCATTTCCCTGAGCAACAGGAGGCAGGGTTTTTAAGGACTGGGTGCGGAGTGGAGAGGTTGATTTGTTTTTCTAAGACCACCAGAGCGGGCACAAAAGAACCAGCCAGTAGGCAAGTGTAGGAGCAAAACTGCAAGTTTATTTTGGTCACCTAAGGTGTGGGGAAGAGGTCTGTCCGCCTCCGGCAAAGAAGGCCGACAGAGTCCCCCGGTGGGGCTCTCGACGGAGTTCCTGCAGTCCTGACATTCCGACAGGAGTGGAGGACTGAGGAAGGCCGCCCGTGGAGTACATCCAGAGCGGCTTTTCTAGGAGTGGGAGGGCAATAGGCGGGGCATGGGCGTGTCGAGTGGGCGTTCCGCAGGTGCGACCAGGTAAATCTTGGTCTCTTCGGATTGACGTCACCTGGCGCATGCCCAGTTGGTCTGCACCTTCCCGGGCGCCGGCTGCATTTTGGCGCGCGCGGGAAAAGTTGGTGAAGAAGAACCCGGAAGTGCACCATCTTGCCTCCGTTCGTCCAAACAGAGGTATGTTAGCATGTGCAGGGTGGGACTCCAGACACATGGGCATGCTTCCTAAACATGCTTCTTCATACATTGCATATAGACCACTATTTGGTTTATATGGGGAGGGGGTTTTTAGCATTATAACGCTCTGTTAATCAACTAAAGGCAAGAGGGGTTGCCTGTTGTAATTCGCACCCGTTTCTCCCGGATCTTATCTTCCTCTGGTATTTGGTCAGGGGTCAAGGAGCTCTGGCAGTATCCTAGCCCATCTGGTTTCTTTAAGCAGCTGTGCCTATAGATAAAGGCACTAAAGAAAAGCAGTAGGGAAGTGAAACTTTCCCAGTTATTTCATCAGAGCTACCCTGGTAACAGGATGGTGGGTGTGAAGGGTTACATTTACCCCATACGATAGTGTGGCTTTCACTTTGGGATGAGATGTCTGCAGTCTCACTGTCAGCCAGTGGTTGGAGGAGGACTCAAACCAAGATGGGTATGATTGTAAGGAGCTACTTTTCAAGCTGGTCCCTACATGTCCACGCCCATCCCAGCACCTCCCGGAAAAAACAGTTCCTCTGGAAGAACTGATAACAACCACCTCCCCCTCAGACCCCAGCTGTTTTCTTTGTTCTTAGGCACAACAGTTGACCCACACCCTTTCCTCTTGGGTCCACTCCCCACGGTTGTAGGATTTTCTTCTGTTTCACCTTTGCACGCCCATTCTTCAGGGAGCTAGGGGCAGGGCAATCCTGAGCTTTTTCTTTTCTTTTCTTTTCAGGCTGGAGTGCAGTGGCACGATCTCAGCTCACTGCAACCTCCGCCTCCCGGGTTCAAGCTATTCTCCTGCCTTGGCCTCCCAAGTAGCTGGGACTACAGGCACCCACCACCATGCCTGGCTAATTTTTGTATTTTTAGTAGAGACAGGGTTTCACCATGTTGGCCAGGATGGTCTCGATCTCCTGACCTTGTGATCTGCCTGCCTTGGCTTCCTGAAGTGCTGGGATTACAGGCATGAGCCACTGCACCAGGCCCCTGGGGGCTTTTTCTCCACAACTGGCCCTTTGCTGGGTGATAGAGCAGATTATCAGAGGAAGAGAAACTCCCCAGTAATCCTTGAGGGTGGTTCAGGGGTGACTGAAAAAGGTTGACATGACCTGGGCCCCAAATAGGAGAACAACTTGGCCTCCGAAATCAGTTAAGGCTGTTAGCACGGCTTAGAGGGGAACACTGCTCCACCACGTCAGCTGGTAAGAGGACGTGTAGAGAGGATGGTCAGAGGGGTGCTCGATAAATATTCTTGGCAGCCACCTCTCCACCTCTCATGCTACTTAACAATCTGTGGGTGAATGATTTTTGTGACTTTGGGTGGGCCAAGGGCAATGTGCCAGGCAGGATTCCTCCACATCACAGCACAACCCTGCTTTAAGGGACTGCAGTACTGGATAGAATTTATGGGCAAGATTGAGGTTAACAGACAATGTAGCAAGATGCTGAGCAGGAGAGTGGATCTTATATCTCTGAGTAGGGATGTTAAAGACACTCTCTGCTCCCAAAGGAGGGAAGGAAGGGAGGAAGGGAAAGAAGGTAGGAGGGAAGGAGGGAGGCAGAAAGAAAGGAAGGGAGGGAGAGAGGGAGGGAGGGAGGTACAGAGGGAGGGCAAAAGAAGAAAAGAAAAGAAGGTCAGGTACGGTGCTCACACCTGTAATTGCAGCACTTTTGGAGGCCAAGGCAGGCGGATCACCTGAGGTCAGGAGTTCAAGACCACCCTGGCCAACACGGAGAAACTCCATCTCTGCTACAAATCCAAAAATCAGCCAGGTGTGGTGGCATGTGCCTGTAGTCTCAGCTACTCAGGAGACTGCAGCAGGAGAATCACTTGAACCCAAGAGGTGGAGGTTGCAGTGAGCTGAGATTGCGCTACTGCACCCCAGCCTGGGCTCCGTCAAAGAAAGAAGGAAGGAAGGAAGGGAGGGAGGGAGG
>NW_016808133.1:676986-700028 GCF_001698545.2 Rhinopithecus bieti
GAGAGGGAGGGAGGGAGGGAGGGAGGGAAGGAAGGAAGGAAAAGGAAGGAAGGAAGGAAGGAAGGAAGAAAGGAAGAAAAAGAAAGGAAGGAAGGAAGGAAGGAAGGAAGGAAGAGAAAAAGAAATCCAAAGTTAGAAACCATACAGAGGAGAAAATGTGTTAGAATCCAGGGAACCATAATTATATAGGTCTTTTTCAAAATCAACTCACTAGATTTTTCTGTAGGAAACAAATTCAAAGAGAGGCGAGCAAGCAAATTAAATTTCCTTCCTGCTTTATTCTGAAAGGACCTTAATTCTCACCATGGCAGAAGATAAAGGGTTCACTTTCAGCAAACACTGATTAGAGAAACTGCATTATTTTCACACAAGGGCCTGTGGACCGGCTCAAAGTGAGTATCTTGGACATTTACCCTACATTCTGCCTCCCCTCTCCCCGTCTTATCTGCCTTGGATGTCTGCCTTTCCCTGTTGCCAGCAATTACTTATAAATGGCTGCTAATATTGAAGTGCCAGGTTACCCAGTTTTAACCAAAGAAAATTCGGGCAGAAGGCAAGGCCTACTGCAAACACATTTGCTTTTATTTGTGGTCATTGTACAGATGGAGTTTCAGATTACTGTTTGCTGCCTTCCCTTGAAAGCAGCTTTGCCTTTTTCCTGGACTGAAGCATTGCATTTATTGTTATCACCGAAGATTTAAGGCAACTATTTGTAAGGCGGCATCCACTTTTATGGCCCATGTCATGAAAATATTGCAGGCTAGAATTCTCCACCCATATCCAGCCATTTGTTGCTTTATAGTCATATAGAGACATGAAATATTGCTTATCTGATGTATTGGTTTGCTCAGGCTGCCATAACAAAGAAGCACTGACTGGGTGGCTTTAACAACAGAAATGTATTGTCTCATGGTTCTGGAGGCTGGCAAGTCCCAGACCAGTGTGTCAGCAGACATGTTTCCTTTTGAGGGTTCTCTCTTTGACTTGCTGATGGCTGTCTTCTCCCTGTGTCCATCATTTCTCTGTAACTATCCAAATGTCCTTCTTTGTTTTGTGTGTGTATTTGTGTTTTTTTGTTTTGTTTTGTTTTGTTTTGTTTGAGACAGAGTCTCACTCTATCACCCAGGCTGGAGTGCAGTGGTGCAATCTCGGTTCACTGCAATGTCTGCCTCCTGGGTTCAAGAGATTCTCCTGCCTCAGGCTCCTGAGTAGCGGGGATTACAGTTGCCCGCCACCTGTAATTTTTGTATTTTTAGTAGAGATGGTGTTTCACAATGTTGGTCAGGCTGGTCTCAAACTCCTGACCTCGTGATCCACTGCCTCAGTCTCCCAAAGTGCTGGGTTTACAGGCGTGAGCCACTGCACCATGCCAGGTTCAAATTTCCTCCTCTTAAAGAACATCAGTTATATTGGATTAGACCCCACCCTAGTGATCTCATTTTATCTTAATTACCTCTTTAAAGACCCTAACTCCAAATAAGGTCACATGCTAACATTTGAGGTTTTGGGAGATATTGCTCAGTCTGTAACATTTGGGAAAATGTTTACTATTCTTTTGACTTTAGCCCTTTCAAAGAACATCCAAGAGTCCTGGGAAAAACCCTCGTTTGACCGCTTCTGCATATGCCTGTTGAGGATTCTTTGGTCTGTTCAATGGGAAAATGCTATCTTAAGTATTATATATGGAATATTCTGTCTGTGGTAAACCATGGGATGCATTTTTTCATCTGATACTTATTTAATGATGTCATAGGGCTTCAGAAATGAATGCACGGAAGTGAGAAGTAAAAAATAAAAGATCCCCTAAGCACTTAAGATTTCTGTTAATAGAAATGCATGAAGAAGACCATTTAATGGGTTTCTTAGGCTCAGAAGTTGCCACTTGTGCATCTGAATCAAGTGTTTGTCTTTGAGCAGCACATTCTTCCATGTCAGGGATATTTATTTTTTTTGCTTTGTCCTTAATGAGACTGTTCTATTTAGGTTTAGAAGACCTTAGAGACAAAGGCTGTGAGTTAGAGTCATATAAGGTAGCATTATGATTATTCATTATGGTATATGAATTTCATGTTTTACCTACTTTATGAAGTAAGAAATTCCTAACCTTATTGAAGAAGAGACATCTGATTCAGGCCTGCAAATGCTAATAGAGGATCAATTCCTTAGTCCATGGTCTAGGAAATCAGTAACCCAAAATGGTTCTGCCTCCATGGCTGAGCCAGTGTCCCCTGGCATATCATTATTAGCTTCTCTTCTCACTCCTCCTGGTTTCGTCTTCCCCAGCCAAGCTCATGTCTCCCACATGTAATTCTCTAGCTGCTTTCTCTCTTCCAAGCTTAGATCCTAGAGATTCCAGAATATAACACTTTTCTACTTAATTTTCTCACAGGTAACTTGAACTCAACATGACCCTAATGGAAACCATTGTCTTACTCCAAAATTTCCTCCTCCTCTGCCTGCATAGTCTCTATTTGATCATATCACCCCACCATGCATGTAGCTGCCTGGTCCAGAAATCTTGCAGTTATTTATTCTCCCTTTCCTCTCCTCCCTCCCATTCATTTTTCCAGTTCCTGTGATTCTACTTCCCTGGGACCTCTTGAATACATGCCAGCCTGTCTTTCCTCATTGTGGCTCTCCTAGACTCTGGCCTCAGCAGTTCTGCACTGGGGTACTGAAAAACTAACTAGTGCAGGGCAGTATCAGGGTTAGTAGTCCATTTTTTGTTGCCTATAACGGAATTCCTGAAACTGGGTAATTTATAAAGAAAAGAAATGTATTTCTTACAGTTTTGGAGGCTGAGCAGTCCCAGGTCAAAGGGTTGCATCTGAGGAGGGTCTTCTTGCTGGTGGGGACTCTCTGCATTGTCTGCAGGTGGTACAGTGCATCCCATGGTGAGTGGGCTAAGAACACTAGCTCAGGTCTCTCTTTCTCCTCTTTTTCTTTCTTTTTTTTTTTGAGACAGGGTCTCATCCTGTCATGGCTCACTGCAGCCTCCACCTCCCAGGCTCAAGCAATTCTCCTGCCTTAGCTTCCTGAGTAGCTGGGACTACAGGCATGCACCATGATGCCCAGCTAACTTTTTGTATTTTTTGTAGAGATGGGGTTTTGCCATGTTGCCAGGTTGGTCTTCAATTCCTAGGCTCAAGTGATCCACCTGCCTCGGCCTCTACAAATGCTGGAATTACAGGCATGAGCCACCACACCCAGTCTTATGGGCTATATCTTAAAGCTGAAACAGGAAAATATCCTGTAACAAATGTACTTTATCTCTAGAACTTGATCTCTTGGCAGCAGCAAAATCTTCCCAGACAGCAGAACTGTGCAGTGCTCATCAGGGCTTACTGGTTCAATCGCCATAACAGGGTTAACATATGCAGGAAGAATAGATATGCAATTGGCATAGTCCATGATTTTGACATGCTTTGGAAATGAGGAGGCCTCTTGTCCTCAGCAGAAACCACACTTAGGAGTGGTGAGGATGACAGGAGAGCATGGAGTGAGGCAAGGGGACTTGGAGTCAGAGCAGAGACCATCCCTGTTGTCCAAGTATTGGGGGGGCCCATCCCACAGCCCTCTTTACACGTAAATCTCAGGCCCAATGCAAAGTTGCTGGGCACGTGTTTCCTCGCTTGTGTTTGTTTAAGAAGAAAATTTGTTTTAAAATAGGGATGGCAAAGGGGATGACTGAGGATGAAGCCAAGGCAAACCTTTTTACCTCCTTTATGAATTTGCCTTACTCTGCCAATCACTCACTCTGGCTAAGAGGACAGCCTTGGCTCTAAGAACCTAAATGGGTAGTCCACAGTCTGAGAAGGGGCTAGGCTGTGGCGACTTCCCCAGGCTGCTTTCAAAGTCCAGAAAGACTGAAAGACAACTGAAAGAATGATTTTCAGAAGGGTGTACTCAGCTATCTGGGAGGCTGAGGCAGGAGGATCACTTTAGCCCAGTAGTTCAAGGTTGCAGTGAGCTGTGATTGCGCTACTGCACTCCAGCTTAGGCAACAGAGTAAGACCCTGTCTCAAAAAAACAAAACAAAAACAAACAAAAAAAAACAAAACAAAAAAGCAGATTTAGGAAATGGAAGAATCCTCTGTTCTTCTGAGATTTCCAAAACGATCATTTAAATTTCAGGACTCCTTCCCTGTCATTTACTTAGTTTCATCCTCAAATTATCCCAGTGTAATTATTACTATTTTTTTTCTGGCATCTCTAATTGCACAAGTGTGATTCTTGATGTGGGCTGTCTACACTCTCATAGGTTAGAAATAAACTTTGTTAATGTGTGGGATATAAACTAGGGCATCCTTCTTTCCCTCTTAAAATCTACTACCTAAAAGTGAAATTAAACCCAGTCGTTTTCTTTGATCCAAGGAAATATGACTCATTCTGAATGCATTTCTCTTTACTTTCTGGACGGTATTCCTTAACTCTTTCAGTCTAAAAAGTTTCTTTGCTAGTTATAGTTGAGATGTTTCCTTGGCCTCTTTCATACCTTGCTGGAAAATGTCGGTGAAGCCTATGTGAGGGCATACACTCCTTGGGAACTGCAACTCCCAGGGCCTAGAAGCATCTGCAATCAAAGTATCTGATTCCACATCTGGTTTCCTGGCCATTAAGCCATGTGTCCTTAGGTAAGCCATTTAATTTCATCTGTAAAATGTGCATAATCATATACACTCTGTCTGCTTAATCAGTTGCCATGATGACCAAATGAGATATGTATGAGAAAGTGCTCTTTTAAAATGACACAGTTCATGGAATGGTTGTCTGTGTGAGTGATGGGATTATGCATCATCTTTTTTTCATCTTTATGTTACCCATAATTGACACTTAAAATTAATTTTATTAAAATATTATATATTTTAAAAGAAATCATGCAGTGAAGTTACTAAAACTCTTCTTTTGGAATTAAGCTCTAATTTTATAAAATTTCCTTTGTTAACTTTATGTCTCAAACTGATGATATCAGAGTGTTTTTGAGGGATCTGAGTGTATAGAAGACAGTTAAGCTGTGTATTTATACATTAAGAAATAGGCCAGGCATGGTGGTTCACGCCTATAATCCCAGCACTTTGGGAGTCTGAAGTGGGCAGATCACTTGAGGTCAGGAGTTCGAGACCAGCCTGGCCAACATGGTGAAACTGCATCTCTATTAAAAATACAAAAAAATTAGCTGGGTGTGGTGGTGCACACCTGTAATCCCAACTACTTGGGAGGCTGAGGCAGGACAATCACTTGAACCTGGGAGATAGAGGTTGCAGTGAGCTAAGATCGTGCTACTGGACTCCAGCCTGGGTGACAAAGCAAGACACTGTCACACACACACACACACACACACACACACATGCACACACAAAAGAAATGTAGAAATAGGACTTTGCATGAGTTGGTCAACTTAAATACAGCAAATGCCTTTGCCCAGGGCCAGCAGAGTCCTACTACTAAGAAACTTCAGGTTTCTCTACTGAATGCACTGAGCATGCTGCCTCATCTCTCCCCCCTGGTCTGTCAGAATTCAGCTTCCCCCAGCACTGGGCCAGCTCTGGCAATCATTCACTGACAGCTCATCAGTAGAAGCTGTAGGTGTTCAGCAAAGACGGAAGGGTATCCCCATGCAGATTTCCCTCTGCACAGCTTTCTCCTCTTTGATGCCCTGCCCCACATGCTCTCCAAATTTCAATCTCAGTCTCTTCAGAAGTGAGCCCCCCAGTGCTTTGCCCGGATTCCAGAAAGTGTCTCCAGGCAGAAGCCAGAGCAAGTGTAGGACTCACCTTACTTGTTAAGTTTCCCTCAGGGACCACAGTCCCTTGTTGCCTGCTACCCAATATCTGAAAACAGCTGTTTTCTAGGTTTTGTCTGGTTTTCTAGTTGTTAGCTGCAGGACAGCAACTCTGGTACCAGTGACTCTATTATGACCAGAGGCAGAAGACCCCACAAGAGGTTTTTTTTTTTTTTAATAATTTGGCAGTAATTTATCTTTTTTTCCATTTCTAATCTTTTAAAGTAGACACAGATTTGCTTAATGTAAAGCTGATTTTAAGAGCACACAAAAGTTGTACACAGAGGACAGGATTAAAATCACTAATGCAGAGTGATGAAGAGTAAAAGACACTAAGCAGGTGCCTTCAGCAGAAAACTGATCATCCGTGGCAATTACCTAATAATTGGAGGCTTAAGTCTCATGCTGCAAAAGCAAGAATACTTTAGTGCGTGAACTGTAAAGCTGAGTTTGTAGCTATATCTTGGTTTCTGCCAAACAAAATTTTAAGGTCAGAGGCTTCATCTCCTACATGGGGCTATTCACATTCTGGATCAGGAGTTTGGTGAGTGTGAGACTGACCTTTAAAGCTCTTTGTATCTCTTATCACACCTGGGAGAGTTGCAGAACAAAATAAAGGTATAATTGACTCAGCAAGGAATTGGTGTGTGCCTACTATGGCTAGGTTTTCATCTGCGCCTGGGGATGCAGCAAAGAACAAGACATCAAGCGTCCTGCTTGGTGGAACTTAATCCAGAACTGCCACATAGATGGCAAAAAGGGTAGCAGCCTGGAGAGGACAATTTAAAGGATATAAAAAGCCCTGCTTGTCATCAAAGCATCCTCTTACCACTCCACTGCCATAAGATCACTTTCTGCCTTAAAATCCCCACCTCTGGGCTTGGCTTTACAAATTTTTTCCTAATACCTGCTATGTGCTGTTTACTGTGCTGGATGCTGAGGATGATTTGATGATGAGTAAAGCACGCCCCCTGCCACCAATCAGCTTAAAACTGGTAGGGGAAATGAGGCATGTATGAAAACAATGATTCAACTCCCCATAACCACCTATGTCCCCAAGACCACCGGTTTGAAAGACTGAGTGACACTAGAAGCAGAGTCTCCACAATCCTTCTCTGGCAGACTCAGGCACTGACCTGGCCAGTGCGTTCCACAGGCCAGATATTGAGCAGGGAGCTTCTTCCCCGAGGCAAGGAGGCCCTGCAAAAGTGGGGACATGAGTGGGGTACTGATATAGTTTGGCTCTGTGTCCCCACCCAAATCTCATGTCAAATTATAGTCCCCATCCCCACATGTCAGGGGAGGGACCTGGTAGGAGGTGATTGGATCATGGGGGTGGATTTCCACCATGCTATTCTCATGCTAGTGAGTTCTCACAAGATCCAGTGGTTTAAAAGTGTGGCACTTCCCTCCTCACTGTGTCTCTCTCCTGCCTCCATGAAAGACATGCCTTGTTTCCCTTTTGATTGTAAGTTTCCTGAGGCCTCCCCAACCATGTGGTACTGTGAGTCAGTTAAACCTCTTTTCTTTATAAATTCCTGTCTCACGTAGTTCTTCATAGCAGTGTGAAAACGGACTAATACAGGCGCAAAGTAAGGACAGTCAAGGAAGCCAGAAATGGTGTGGAAGCTTGTGTATGAGCCAGCTAGAGAGATCGGTGTATGGGATGCACAGAACAGGAGAAAACTCACTGGGGACTCAGGCAATTGTCTAGAACTTCTGCTCCTCTTCAAGCCTGTTTTTATAGTGTGGTTGGCTACCTGGTGGCTGCACTATGGGAACCAGAACCTGCCTAGATACTGAAGGGATAAAGGAAGTTGACTGAGGATGTGGAAAATGAGGAAGGAGCTGGCACCCAAAGGAGCTGGAAATGAGGCTCCTTGCAAGAAGGGTGGGCATATGATAAAGGCAAATGGCCTGAGGACCATGATGAATGACAGAGAACTTTACCCAAAGGGTAGGCTCCAAGAATGAGGGAACTGCTGAGAGGTGGTCCTCAACTTCACAATCTTGCCTGGAGCTCATCTTGGGAAGGGTGAGGAGCAGAGGGGTAGTGACTGCTTTCTTGATTGCTGGGTTTACCTGGTTTTCTTGATTTCATAGGTGTACCTGCCACTGGACTTCTGATTGGCAATTCCCCCATGGCCTCCAAATTAACGTGTATCACACTGACTTCTTCACTGTCTTCTTTGAAGACTATTTCTCCTGTTATATTCCTTCTCTTTGGGAGAATTAGCACATTCACCTTGCTGCCTGACACAGAATCTGGGTTTACCTTTGACTTCTTCTCTCTCTTCCACTGTAATCAGTCACTGTTGGTTCCCCATCCATGATATCTGTCCATCTGACCTCTCCTCTTCCTCCCACTCAACAAAAAACTCCACGATAAGGGGGCTTTATCTGCCTTGTGCTCAGAAACACCTCCCATATCTAGCATAGTGCCCTGCCATGTCATAGGTGTTCAAGTAATAGTTGCTGCATGAATGAATGAATGAATGAATGAATGAATGGATCCTCACTGCTACTATTTTGATGTAGGCCCTCATCTTTTCAGATGAACTGCTAGGATAGTCTTTCTGAATTCAGTGAGAGCAAGTCACAAACCCTTCAACCCATTGACCACAACTCCACCAAAAGGACCTACTGTGGCCTAAATCTTTGTCTTCCCAAAATTCAGGTTGAAATTTAATCCCCAGTGTGACAGTATTAAGAGTAGGGACCTTAGGATATGATTAGATCATGAGGGATTTGCCCTCATGCATGGGATTAGTGTCCCTGTAAAAGAAGCTTGAGGGACACCTTTTGCCCTTCTACCATGTGAGGACAGTGAGAAGACACCATCTGTGAGGGACAGGCCTTCATCAGATACCAGGTCTTCTGGTATCTTGATGTTAGATTTCATAGCCCCAGAAATGTGAAAAATACATTCCTGTTGTTTATAAAGTATATAGTCTAAGGCATCTTGCCACTGTAGCCTGAACAGACTAAGACAAAGTGTTTCTTTTCTGTTTTTTTTGTTTGTTTGTTTGTTTTTTGAGACAGAGTATCACTCTGTTGCCCAGGCTGGAGTGCAGTGGCCAGATCTCAGCTCACTGCAAGCTCTGCCTCCCAGGTTTATGCTATTCTCCTGCCTCAGCCTCCGGAGTAGCTGGGACTACAGGCGCCTGCCACCTCGCCCAGTTAGTTTTTTGTATTTTTTAGTAGATGGGGTTTCACCGTGTTAACTAGGATGATCTCGATCTCCTGACCTCGTGATACACCCGTCTCAGCCTCCCCAACAGCTGGGATTACAGGCTTGAGCCACCGCGCCCGGCCAACAAAGTGTTTCTAAAATACACTCAGTTATCATTATTCACAGAGGTTCCGTTCTATAAAGTTGCTGCACATACTGAATTAATGAATATTAAACCATTGCTCCTAAATGAAAATATAGGATAAGGTTCCTGTGAACCTCTGTTCACAGCATTTTTGGCAGTCCATTAAGGCATAACCTTGTTTCATGCATGTTTCTGTTTAAAGATGCCTTATTTCATGTACATTGCTGATTCATTAACATTGAACTCATTGCTAACAGCACTATAACTCATACCTGAATGAAGCTTCTCTAACACACACATTTTCTCCATGAGGTGCATCCCAGCTTTCTTGCACTTTGGAACATTACATAGCATTTCAGCACTATGCTTGGGGCCATTTTAAACAGAGAAATTACCTATGAAAAGCACAAAATGAGGAACATTTGGTATTAAGTAGACTACAAAGGACACTTGTTTACAAAACAAGAGCTGAAACAAGAGGCAGAGTGTTGGCTTATTCCACTTCAGCTGGGAATGTGTACATCAGGTGACTCAAAATTTTCACCACTCATATATCCACAAGTGACCCCAAAACTGTCACAAGTATTGATCTTGAGGTTACAGATAAATGCTAGCAAGAAGATGAATTTGTTGGCCAGGCATGGTGGCTCACACCTGTGATCCCAGCACTTTGGGAGGCTGAGGCAGGCAGATTACCTGAAGTCAAGAGTTCGAGACCAGCCTGGCCAATGTGGTGGAACCCCATCTGTACTAAAAATACAAAATTAGCTGGGCATAGTGGAGCACGCCTGTAATCCCAGCTACTTGGAAGGCTGAGGTAGGAGAATTGCTTGAACTTGGGAGGTGGAGTTTGCAGTGAGCTGAGATTGCACCATTGCACTCCAGCCTGGGCAACAGAGCGAGACTCCATCTCAAGAAAAAAAAAAAGAAGGTTAATTTGCAGTACAGAATCTGCAAATACAGAACCTGTGAATACTGAGGATGGACTGTACAAATGGACCCTGAAATCCCACTGCCTGAGCATTCAGTGCCTTGCTATTGCACCTGGGAAGCTGGGTATCATCTGCCCCACTTTGATCATAGGACCAATTATGCATATTTAACTTGTGAGGTAATATGCTGGTCTCCTGTGTATCTTAAGGGGAGGAAATGTTGGTTGGTTTGTATCCCTACCACATAGCACAGTGGCTGGCACATAGTAGATGTTTAATAAATAATAAATAAAAATTAATAATAAGTGAATGAACCACTTAAGTGAAAAAAGTGAATTAAGAATGGTAGATCTCAAGGTCTCTAGAGTAGAAGGGAGGCCATCACTTTAAAAGTTATTTTCAATTCATGACAGATGTATCTGGAGGGAGTATGCAAATCTATTTCACTAGTTAATTAAACTTTGGTAAAAAGCTTTCCACTGGAAGTATAAAAAAGGTAGGAACCTATTTGCTGGCCTGTACTGCTGTTTGCTACATGGGATTTAATGTAGAATTCAGTCGGGCTCATCTGTAGAGTTGAATAAAGCCCAGTTCGCTTTCACACTGCTGTAGGAAACACTGATGACTCTGTGTAAATTAATTCTGTCTGGTGCTCCTGATTCTATTTACAGTCCAGTTCCCCTTTGCTCTTCATGCAATTTCCTGGCCAGTGTGCACTGAGAGCTTTTGGTCTTCTTCCACTTTCTGTTCAGTGAATTTTAACCCCATTATTCAATGTTCATTTAAATAGTGAACGGTGCCAAGCTTGGAAACTCCTTGATTTTTAGTTTCAGTTAAGCTGTTATCTGAATAGGGTTTGCAAACAGTGTCTTAACCAAAGGATTCTTGGAAATGCTGGCTGTGGTTAAGAAGAGCTTTTGAATGAATTGTTTCCATTTGAATTTTGTCAACTGAATGACTTTTATTTTGTATGACAGTCTCAGTGACCACTAGAGTCATTCTCTCAATTCGTATTCATTCAGGATAAAAAAAGGAACGTGAATAGATGTTCTCTGAGGATAATTCTCAAATCTCTATGCACAACCAGTCATCAAGTACCACACACACCCTCTCCTTTCCATCCTGACAGCCAGGCCCTTGATCTGGGGGGCAGCTTTAACTCCAGCATGCACTAAAACATTAGCTTCCTTCCCTTTTTTTTTGAGTTGAGCTCTCATTCTGTTGCCCAGGCTGGAGTGCAGTGGCACAATCACGGCTCACTGCAGCTCAAACTCCTGGGCTCAATAAAACATCAGCTTCTTAATTTTTCTTTTCTTCTTCCCGTATGTCAGCTCCTTTTCCACTCCCATTGCATCCCTTTTGTACCCCTGCTGTGTTAACCCTGTAAAACACAGATTGCGGCCGGGCACAGTGGCTCACGTCTGTAATCCCAGCACTTTGGGAGGCCAAGGAGGATGGATAGCCTGGAATCAGGAGTTCGAGACCAGCCTGGCCAACAGTGAAACTCCGTCTCTACTAAAAATACAAAAAGTTAGCTGGGCGTGGTGGCGAGGGCCTGTAATCCCAGCTACTAGGGAGACAGAGACAGGAGAATTGCTTGAACCCAGGAGGCAGAAGTTGCCATGAGCCAAGATGGCACCATTGTACTCCAGCCTGGGTAACAAGAGTGAAACTCCATCTTGAAAAACAAAAACAAAACACAGATTTCATCATTCCTGCACTAAAGGTACCTGAGCTACCTGTGCTTTATACTCCCTCCTTGTCTAAAAGCTCATCTGGTTTATGCAGTTCCTCAGATCATTAGATTTTCATCATGGGGGGCTCACATGCCCACTCACCATCTCCACGATGTCATTTATGTTGGCCTCTGTCTTGTCCTGTCTCTAACTCCTTAAAGGCGCAGAGAAGTCTAACTCCCTTTCCAAGGCCTTTCCTATGGATGGTCACCATTTATGAACTCCTGGAGTCAATAGCACTCTATTTTGGTACTTACACTATTCACTAATGCATTGTATTTTTCTTAACCCTTTCATAAATACATACATATATACACATATACATATTTAAATTATGAGCCCCTGAAATCCAGGACTTATTTTAGACTGGCACTGTTCAATAGAAACATAATGTGAACCAAAAATGCAAGTCTCATATGTAATTATACATTTTTTAGTAGCCGCTTTTAAGTAAACTTAAACAGTAGCCGTTTACGTTTTTAAACAGTAAACAGGTCAGGTGCAGTGGCTCATGCCTGTAAACCCAGCACATTGGGAGGCTGAGGTGGGAGGATTGCTTGAGCTCAGAAGGTCAAGGCTGCAGTGAGCTATGATCACACCACTGCACTCCAGCCTAGGGGGACGAAGTGAGACCCTGATGCAAAAAGAAAAATAAACATAAAATCAACAGGAATAAACAAGTGAAATTAAAAATGTATTTTATTTAATGAAATATATCCAAAATATTATTTGAACATGCAATCAATATGAACAAATATTAAGGAGCTATCTCACATTTATTTCACGGTCAGCCTTTGGAATCCAGACTGCGTGTCATGCTGACAGCACATCTCCATATGGACTAGCCACATTTCAAGGCTCAGGAACCCTTTGTGGATAGTGGCTGTCCTGTTAGGCAGATCGGTTTTAGGCATTCTTAGCCCCTAGTATCCCATAGTTAAGTGACGGCAAAATATACACAAAATATGTGAGTCAGCAGATTGTCACCAGGCACACATTTCTGTCCTTGCGCTGTTCTTGTTTATTGTTTGATCGTTTTCACTGACGGTTGGGATGGTGCAGTGTTCAGGAACCCGCTCTGCAATGGGCACATAGTCAACACTACTGCGCTCTGCACTTAAACATTGGTTAAGAGGGTAGATTTCATGTTATGTTTCTTTTGCCACATTAAAAACAAACAGACAAACAGCGACAAAAAAAACAGCCACGCTGAGTCAGAGAAATCTTACTTTCAAATCTCAGCTCTACCACTCACAACATGTGTGAACGTGGGGAAGTTACTTTTCTTCCCTTGACTTTGGTTTCATCATCTGTAAATGAGGATAATTATACAGACCTCGAAGGAGTGTTATGAAGAGTAAATGAGATACTGCCTATAAAATGCTAACCCCAGTGCACAGAACATATTAGGCCCTTAAAAATATTAGGTATTGGCCGGGCGCAGTGGCTCATGCCTGTAATCCTAGCACTTTGGGAGGCCAAGGTGGGCAGATCATGAAGTCAGGAGTCCGAGACCGGCCTGACCAACGCGGTGAAACCCCATCTCTACTAAAAATCCAAAAATTAGCCAGGCGTGGTGGTGCATGCCTGTAATCCCAGTACTCAGGAGGCTGAGGCAGGAGAATTGCTTGAACCTGGGAGGCGGAGCTTGCAGTGAGCCGAGATAATACCATTGCACTCCAGCCTGGGCAATAGAGTGAGACTCCATCTCAAAAAAAAAAAAAAAAAAAAAAAAAAATTAGGTATCACCACTAGTATATCACTACTAACTGTATATACATTGATTTGGTAGGCGTGATAATGCTGGGAAAAATAGGTATAAAAAATCAAGGCTCAAAAAGCTTTTCTCCGATAGGATTTAACAGATTGAGTAAAACAAAAGGAAATTTAATATGAATAAGTTTAAGTATGGCACTTACAGTAAAAAATCCAACTACACATGAAGATAGGCTTTTAGGTAAATTGTAGCTCATAGTAAAAGAGGTATTTATTTACTCATATGACAAAATATAATTCAGAATAAAATTATTTTAAAACATTTTATTTTATTATCTTTATAATATAAAATTCAAATACAGTCATGTCCCTCATAACATTTTGGTCAATAACAGACCACATGTATGATAGTGGTCTCATAAGATGATAATGGAGTTGAAAAATTCCTATCACCTAGTGATGTCATAGCCATCCTTATGTTGTAGTGCAGTGTATCACTCACATGTTTATGGTAATTCTGATGTAAACAAACCTACTGTGCCGCCAGTCTTATAAAAGTATAGCACATATAATGATGTATATTGCATAATATTTGATCATGATAATCAACTATATTACTGGTTTATGTATTTACTGTACTATACTTTTTATCATTGTTTTAGAATACACTCATTCTACTTATAGTTTTAAAAAGTTAACTGTAAACCAGCCTCAGGCAGGTCCTTCAGGAGGTTTCCAGAAGAAGGCATTGCTGTCATAGGAGATGACAGCTCCATGCATGTTATCATCCCTGAAGACCTTCCAGTGGGATAAGATGTGGAGGTGGAAGGCAGGGATATTTATGATCCTGACCCTGTGTAGGCCTAGGCTAGTGTGAGTGTTCTTGTCTTAGTTTTTAACAAAAAAAAATTTTTAAGGTGAAAAAAAAAAGGAAAAGGAAAAAGCTTATAGAATAAGAATGTAAAGAAGGAAAATAGTTCTGGACAGTTGTACAATGTGTTTGTGTTTTAAGCTAAGTGCTATGACAAAAGAGTCAAAAAGTCAAAAACAGTTTTACAGTTTATAAAGTGAAAAGGTACATTAAGCTAGGGTTAATTTATTATTGAGGAAAAAAGTTTTGGCTAGGTGCGTGGCTCACGCCTGTAATCCCAGCACTTTGGGAGGCTGAGGCGGCCAGATCACTTGAGGTCAGGAGTTTGAGACCAGCCTGGCCAACATGGAGAAATCCTGTCTCTACTAAAAAAACAAAAATTAGCCAGGTGGTGGCGGGTGCCTGTAATCCCAGCTGGATGAGGCAGGAGAGTTGCTTGAACCCAGGAAGCAGAGGTTGCAGTGAACCAAGACTGCGCGACTATACTCCAGCCTGGGTGATGGAGCAAGATTCTGTCTCCAAAAAAATAACCAGAAAGAAAGTAGTTTTTTCATAAAGTTAGTGTAGCCTAAGTGTCCAGTGTCTATAAAGTCTCCAGCAGTGTATAGTAATGTCCTCAGCCCTCACATTCACTCATCAGTCACCCACTGACGTGCCCAGAGTAACTTCCAGTTCTGCAAACTCCACTCATAGTGCTTGACACATGAACCATTTTTTATCTTTTACACTATGTTCTTACTCTACCTTTTCTATGGTTAGATATATTTAGATACATAAACACTTGCCATTGTGTTACAATTGCCTACAGTGTTCAGTACAGCAACTTGCTGTACAGGTTTGCAGCCTAGGAACCATAGTCTGTGCCATGTAGCCTAGGTGTGTAGTAGGCTACACCACTTAGGATTGTGTAAGTACACTCTATGATATTTGTACAATGATGCAATCACCTGACAATGCATTTCTCAGAACGTATCCCTGTCCTTAAGTGACGCATGACTGTAGCACTAAAGGGTATACAGTAAAGGGTTAGAAACGCCCTTCCCCTACACTCTAGAAGTTAACATCCACTGTCTACATTTTCTGCCACGCCCACCTGGAAATATCGTATACCTAAACAAGGATGTATTTGTTTATCCTTTTTCTATTTTAACACTTAGGGGGATAGACTGTTATTAATACTCTTGTGCATCTTACTTGGAAAGGGGTTAAATAAAACTGAAGTTGGATTTAAGTTCAATAGCATGCAGAAATGTGATGTGTCACTCCAAACTTTCATTCAATTTTATGCTTCAAAAGAAGTAGGCTGTCAAGTGGAAGAAGCCAGCCACCGCTATTTAGAACATGTCAGCACATCTGAAATTTTTCACTTGCATATGGGCATGACCTTTTAAGACAAATACTGACAAATTGTGTGTGTGTGGAGGAGGGTGAAAAAGGAGGTAAAATATTAAAACTATTTCTTGACCGAAGACCAGCTGTTTGAGGACTTAAGGATATTTGAACTGTAGAAGGGACATCTTGGAGGAATTCTCTAGGAAAAAATATCCATTGGAATGAGCTCAGGGAGAAGTGCTCACCCAGGGTTCCGTCAGTTATGTGAGATATATATATATAATTTTTTTGGGGGGGGATAGTGTTTTGGTTTGTTGCCCAGGATGGAGTGCAGTGGCACAATCTTGGCTCACTGCAATATCTGCCTCCTGGGTTCAAGCAATTCTTGTGCCTCAGCCTTCTAAGTAGCTGGGATTACAGGCGTCTGCCACCACACTGGCTGATTTTTTGTATTCTGGTAGAGATGGTGTTTCACCACATTGCCTAGGCTGGTCTCAAACTCCTGAGCTCTGGCAATCCTCCTGTCTTGGCCTCTCAAAGTGCTAGGATTACAGGCGTGAGCCACTGCACCTGGCCTATGTGGCATATTTTGACTATGTAAGGACTTTTGTGGAGATGAAGAGAGGTAACACATGTAAAAGGGCTTTTTTTCTTTCTTTCTTTCTTTCTTTTCTTTTTTTTTTTTTTTTGAGATGGAGTCTTGCTGTGTCGCCTAGGCTGGAGTGCAGTGGCATGATCTTGGCTCACTGCAAGCTCCGCCTCCTGGGTTCATGCCATTCTCCTGCCTCAGCCTCCCAAGTAGCTGGGACTACAGGCACCCACACCACGCCCGGCTAATTTTTTGTATTTTTAGTAGAGACGGGGTTTCACCGTGTTAGCCAGGATGGTCTCAATCTCCTGACCTCGTGATCTGCCCACCTTGGCCTCCCAAAGTGCTAGGATTACAGGCATGAGCCACTGCACCCGGCCCACTGCAGCCTTGACTGACTGGGCTCAAGTGATCCTCCTGCCTCAACCTCCTAAGTAGCTGGGACTATAGGTGTGTACCCCATATTCAGCTAATTTTTTATTTTTTTGTAGAGACAGGATCTCACTATGTTGCCCAGGCTGGTCTCCAACTCCTGGGCTTAAGCGATCCTCCTGCCTTGGCCTTTCAGAGTAAGGATGGAGACCACCCTTCATATTGTCTTATACCCAATTCCTGCCTCCAAAGAAAGAAGTAAAGACTAAAAGGCAGAAATGAAATCCACAGGCAGATAGCCCGGTGCACGCCCTGGGCCTGGTAGTTAAAAATCAGCCCCTGACCATAGATTCCAGACATTGTGTGGAAAAGCATCGTGAAAATCCCTGTCCTGTTCTGTTCCATTCTAATTACCAGTGCATACAGCCCCCAGTAATGTACCCCCTGCTTGTTCAATTGATCACGACCCTCTCACATGGACCCCTTTAGAGTTGTAAGCCCTTAAAAGGGATAGGAATTGCTCACTCAGGGAGCTCGGTTTTTTTGAGACGCAAGTCTGCTGAAGCTCCCGGCTGAATAAAGCTCCTTCCTTCTTTAACCCGGTATCTGATGAGTTTTGTCTGTGACTCACCCTGCTACAAGAGTGGTGGGATTACAGATGTGAACCACCATGTAATAATGCCTTTCTTTCTTTCCCTTCCTTCTTTCCTTCCTTCCTTCCTTCCTTCCTTCCTTCCTTCCTTCCTTCCTTCCTTCCTTCCTTCCTTCCTTTCCTTCCTCTCTTTCTTTCTTTTCGTTCCTTCCCTCACTCCTCCCCTCCTCACTCCTTCCTTCCCTCCTCTCTCCTCCCTCTCCTTCCTCCCTCCCCTCCTTCCTTCTGGGGCTAGTGAATGATGGTGTTTCTACATACTGCTTGAGGAACGGACTCCCCTGTCCTCTCTTCCATTTCCAGTGTTTCGACTATCCCCTCTAAGTGCAGACTTTGTTTCAGCCTTTACACAAACAGTTACATGGATTCTGCCTTTGGTATCTTCCCAGTAAGAAGCCAATGGCCTGTGGCAAGGCTCTATTCCTATTGTTTATTAACTGAGCAAACTTGGGCAACACAAGTACGTTTTATCAGCCCTTTATTCCTCATTGCCAGGTAGAACTCTGAGTCATATTCATCCCCCCGTGGTTGGATCAAATGAGAAAGCTCTTTCTAAAGTATCAAGAGCTGATGATTTCTATTTCCTGTCTCTGAATTACCACCTAAATCAGGCCAGGTTGCCTCTCAATTCAAAGTTGCATTCACCTCTTAACCATTCTTCCTCCCTCTAGTGTCCACTCATACGCAGCCTATTAGACATGAAAGTGCCAGAATGATCTTTCTAATGCTCTGATTATTTTAAAATATAACCTCCCATTGCCTGTAAAATAGAGTCCAAACTTCTTAGCATGGAATTCAAAACTCCATTCTGAGGTCAAAGCCACTGTTCCAGCCTAGCTTCCAACCAATCAGGAGTCTACCCACTCTCCCTGGTCTGTCTTCACTTTCTGAAAGTCTACTTACCCTTCAAGCCTACTTTAAGTCAACAGTTTTCTGTTATACATTTTCTGAACTGTACAATGAATCCTGCCCTGCTGGGACTGCCACAGTATTTGATCTGCACTTCTATCACGATGCCTCCTACGTGATCTCACCTGATGAATTGGAAGTCATTTGAAGTCATGGATTGACCCTCATGCATGTTCACCATAGAGCTTTGCACTGTAGCTTACACATAGTAGTGTTAAAAGACCAACTGAGACACACTGAAATATCAAAGAGTTTGAGCAAAAATTGATTCATAAATCGGGCAGCTCCAGACCACATGTGGCTCTAGGGACTGACAAAGGGACAGGAGGGAAAAAGCTTTTATAGGGTGAATGAGGAAGCAAGGCAAAGAAAATGTTTGATTGGTTAAAGTGGAGCAATGGCCTTATTTGGATCATTCCAGTGGACAGCCCCCAGTTAGAGGTTAGTTGGAGGTTTCTGACTGGCTAAGCTTGTTTTGTTTTACTGTTTACACTGAATTAGGTTTTAACTTGCTTAAGTAGGAACCCAGAGCACTGGAGCTGCCTCAGCCTAATGACCTCCCAATTAATTATTTTAACAGTAATTATTCAACAAATTACATTGAATAGTATGTCCATTAAAAAAAAAATATATATATATATATATTTGCTATCACTAGGTGCCCAGCATTTTGCTATAGCAAAGAAAGCTTCATACTTGTCTCTGACCAAATAAAAAATATTGTTGAGGTGACAAGGCAACAATTTAAAAACTATATAAAGGACTCCATGATTAAATGCTAAGTTTCCCATTTATATGTACACATAGTTGCACATAAAAATCTTTAAGGGGCATTATATAAGCTTTAAAATTTATAACTTGTTTTAGAAATGATTGAAATATAAGAAATTATGTCTTGAAATAAATACATTTGCTAAAATTTAGCCCAAATTCAATGTACAGTTGCTCTCAAAGTAATCTAGTTTTAGGTTCTGTGACAAATGAAAAATGGCAAGATAAACTTCTCTATAGTTAGCAGTATTTAAAGTCATCAGCTTGAAAAAGCAAGCTCAATTGGACTTTTGGTGTCTTTTCAGGTTCCTTCTAGTCTATTAACAACCTAAGTTATTAAACTTTTAGAATGATAAAAATAAAGAAAGAAAGAAGACAGACAAAGACTGTAGAGTTCCTGAAAGCAAACAACAAGTGGGCAGAGATTAGAGGTGGGGAGGAACCTAGTAGCTGGGTTAATAGAAGGTCAGGATGGAGGCACACAAGAATATCTCTAAGCAAATGCCTGGAAATTCATAGGTAAGTTGAGTACTGGCTAGAAAGACTGATAAACCTAGCTTTAGATCTATCCAGTGTCATTGGACACTGGTGACTCTGAGGCTTGTGCTCCAAGGCCCAGGTCCCTAACCTTGATTGAAAAAGTCTGAGAAAAGACGTGGGTTAGTGAATAGAGCATTGGATTAGAAGTTTGTGTTTTCTGATTTCCAAGAGCCTGTGAACAACAACAAAACAAAACAGAAAAGACTGATTTAGCTTCGTGGGTGATGAAGCCTCACTCTGATTTGAACTCAGAATACAGATGTTTTGCTATGGTCTGAAAGTATGTGCCCCCTGCCAGCCCCAAATTCATATGTTGAAACCTAACCCCCATGTGATGGTATTGAAGTGAGGTCTTTGGGAGGTGACTAGGTCATGAAGGTGAAGCCCTCATAAACGGAATCAGTGCCCTTGTAAAAGAGGCTTGAGGGTGCTCCCTGGCCCCTTCTGCAATGTGAGGACACCCAGAAGGTGAAATCTATGAGGAATGAGCTCTCAGTAGACACCACATCAGCTGGTGCCTTGATCTTGGACTTTCAGCCTCCAAAACTGTGAGCAATACATTTCTGTTCTTTATATATTATCCAGTCTCGGGTGTTTTGTTATAGCAGCCTAAATGGACTAAGGTAATGTTTCAGTGTCTTAACGCAAAAAAACACATTGTCCGAAGTTATTTGTTACTTCTCTCCCATTATAAGCATGAACTTTAAAAGCTACTTTATATTAGCACTTGAATAAACAGACACTAACACTCCCCAAGGATGTCAAAATATTTGTTGCATAATAGTTTCAGGTTTATACAAATAATGTCTTCACCAGCACCACAGAAATTCTGTAGAAACTTCTCCTCACCCTGGGATGTTATTTGTTGATACTGATTTCAATACGCTCACCTCACTGAGTATAGGCCAGAACGCAGAGCCTGCCTTTAAAATGGTAAGGCTGGCTGGGCGTGGTGGCTCACATCTGTAAGCCCAGCACTTTGGGAGGCTAAGGCGGGTAGATCACGAGGTCAGGAGTTCAAGACCACCCTGGCCAAGATGGGGAAACTCCGTCTCTACTAAAAATACAAAAATTAGCTGGGTGTGGTTGTGGGCGCCTGTAATCCCAGCTACTTGGGAGGCTGAGGCAGAGAATTGCTTGAACCCGGGAGGTGGAGGTTGCAGTGAGCCAAGATCGCATCACTGCACTCCAGCTTGGGTGACAGAGTGAGACCCCGTCTCAAAAAAGAAAAAAAAATGGTAAGGTTGGCATTGTCTAAAGTTGTGTCTCTTTTCTCGAGTCCTGACACCACGGACCTCATGCTGCTGTCTAGCTGACCCTAACCTTCTTTTCCTTCTGCAATCCATAATTCTCTGAAGTATGTGCTTTAAAATGATTTCAGTGCCACGATACTTCAAAGTGATTTCTTTTCTTATTTCACCATCACATAGCTGAACCTCCTATCACCTACCTTGAGTGATTACTGCAGGCAAGACTGCAACGTAACCAATGAAATTAAAGGAATTCACGCAGGCTGGGCGCAGTGGCTCACACCTGTAATCCCAGCACTTTGGGAGGCCGAGGTGGGTGGATCACCTGAGGTCAGGAGTTTGAGACCAGCCTGGCCAACATTGTGAAACCCCATTTCTACTAAAAATACAAAAATTGGTCGGGCGTGGTGGCATGCGCCTGTAATTCCAGTTACTTGGGAGGCGGAGACAGGAGAATTGCTTGAACCCTGGAGGCAGAGGTTGCAGTGAGCTGAGATCATGCCACTGCACTCCAGTTTGAGTGACAGAGGGAGACTCTATCTCAAAACAAAAAAGAAAAGAAAAGAAAAGAAATTCCTGCTAAGGTGTGAACCGAATGTCAAAATGCTTCCCACCCCTTCCTTTCCCTTACTCCCACACAGGCAGACTGGTCACTCTCCTGAAGACACCCACCGTTTACATAAGTGAATGAATAAATACCTGACATCCAGAAATGTGACTAGGTAATTAGTGGAAGGTGAGGCACAGTGAAGAGGTGGAAAATTCTGGGCAGTGGGTGGGGTGGGAAGCCTGGGTGCTGTCAATCACACCGCCTGCACTAAAGCTTCTTCCTATCAGTCTCACCCAGTTGCAACAGTCCAGGGAGAATATTGTGCCAATTTCAAAGACACTGCTTCTGGGGTGGGCTCTAGGAGGTGGTAGATTAAAGGGTATAAAACAATCCAAAGTGCAGGGCTCTTTTACTTTGGGTGTCTGAAGCGCTGAGAACACTTTGTAATTTTGATCCCCTTGAATGTATTTAGAAAATTAAATCCCTTTATAATTAAAGCCAATAATGAAAGGGCATTAAAGTTATCCAATCTATACACTGCATTAGTTTTTAATCTGCGGTTGGGCTGTAGCCTTTACTTCTTGATCTTTTCTATCTCTAACCTGGTTATAACTGCCTGTCATTTTTACTTTTCCTGGGAGGGGCAGAGCCTCTCTTTTCTCTTTTCCTCTGAGGTGTGCGACGTTTTTTGTTTTTTTTTTTTGTTTTGTTTTGTTTTGTTTTTTTTGCCTAAGTTGATGGATAGTTTCCGAGATTTAATCCCTTTCTCTGGTTTCCTGACATTTCCACTTAGAGTTTACTCTTGTGTTCATGGCCAGAATGAAAGGCATGTTTACTAGTGCTTTGAAGTTTCAAAAGTGGGCCTGGCGTTCTTGCTGACTGCTGCGGGTACTGCTGGACAAGGCCGTGCTGAGGACAGCGCTCCCGGCGGCAAGGAGCGACCTGCCCCGGTCTGGGGCCCCCAGCCCTCCCGGCGGCGAGTGGGAAGTAGCAGGAAGCAGGCTAGATTCCGCCCTCGGGGAGGGCCGGGGGTCCTGGGACTGGAGCCAAGCCTCCTCCCCCCGACGTCCCGCCGGTTGCGAGTCAGAGTCTCGGTACCCCCACCCCCGAAACAGCCTGCTTCGTGGAATCTGAAGCTGGGCCGTCCCCTTGGCAGGGCACGGCTCGGTGAGGTTAGGAGCTGAGGAGCGCTGGCAGGTGAAGGGGGAGTCTGGCGCCGGGCTGGAGGTGAGGGGGCGTTGAGGGGTGGCACAGAGGGAGTGGAGGCGGGGCTGGGGGTGAGCCAGTGAGCTGGGGGGGTGGCACAGAGGGGGTAGAGACAGAGGTGGGAGTGAGCCGGAAACATGGGGTGGGGATGAGTGGGTTCGGAGCTGAGGGTGAGCCAGTGAGCTGGGGGTGACACAGAGGGCGTGAGGGCGGAGATGGGGGTGAGCCGGGAAGCTGGGGGTTGGCACAGAGGAGGTGGGGACAGGTGGGGGGTGGTGAGTGGGTTCGGAGCTAGGGAGGGGCACAGTACAGTGGTGACGGGGCTGGAGGTGAGTCGGGGGGTTAGAGGGTAGGCACGTGGAGTTGGAGATGAATTAAGGCGCTGGAGGGGCACAGAGGCAGGGGGGGCACTCAGGTGGAGGCGAGCCCGGCTGCTGGACGCGGACGCCACCCGGACCCGGAGCCCGCGCGGAGGCCACGAGGGGAGGGGCGGGGCCCGTGGGGGGCGTGGCGAGGGAGG
>NW_016808133.1:700403-768657 GCF_001698545.2 Rhinopithecus bieti
GGGCCGCGGGCAACGGCGCGGTCCGGGGGCTGCGGGTGGACGGGCTGCCCCCGCTGCCCAAGAGCCTGAGTGGGCTGCTGCACTCGGCGTCGGGCGGCGGCGCGTCGGGGGGCTGGCGGCACCTGGAGCGGCTGTACGCGCAGAAGTCGCGCATCCAGGACGAGCTGAGCCGCGGGGGCGCGGGCGGCGGCGGGGCCCGGGCGGCAGCGCCGCCCGCCAAGCCTCCCAACCTGGACGCCGCTCTGGCGCTGCTCCGCAAGGAGATGGTGAGTGGGGCTCCGCGAGCGGGGGCTCCTCCCGGCCGGACTCGCCGTCCCGGGAAAGTTCGCGGGGACCGCGCTCTCTCCGGAAGTCCCGGCGCCCACCCGCCCTTTCGGGCTCCTCGGCCCCCGGCGGCGGCGCCGTCCTCCCAACGACCCCCCTTTTTCTCGCGCGCCCCGTGCCCACGATTGGGCCCCCACGCGGGAGAGGCCCCCGCGCAGAGGGCGGCTTTCTTACGCCTGGCGCCCTCAGTCCGGCCCCGCTGGCTCGGAAACCTGGGCGCCCGGAAGCGCTGTGCGGGGGTCGCGCCTGGCCTGGGGGCGGGGTGGGGTGGCCTTGTCACCCCTCCCCGAGTGAAACAGACCTTCCCCGTGGGGGAAAGGCTTTTACAGCGGCCCAACGGGTTAATGAGATTGCGTTTTCCTACCACGAAGAGGACAGCTTTTGTCCATCGCCAGTGTAGACAGCCGATTGAAACAGCCCGGCCCCCTCCCCGGCGCCCCAGGCCGCGCGTCCATGATCCGATTACCGCGGGATGGCCCCGGCGCACAGATGGCTGTGAAAGCGGACGTATACCCCGGGCGAGGGAGGCGGGCCAGTCCCTCAGCCCCTCGAAGCTGATTGCCCAAACCCGCTTGAGAAAGGTGGGAGGTGGCTGTCCTCCCGGTCTGGGTGCTGTCCATGTGAGTTCTGCGCCTTGTGTCTGAGCTCCAAACCGTGGGCTCAGTCTTTCTCTGTGCTTGGGAAGTACATTAGCTGTTTGTGGACCAGAACACACATGATTTAGGGTAACGCTAAAAGTAGGACAAGGGCAGGGGTTTAGGCAACAGCGAGTTTTTCCCCAGCTTTCTCGGCCAGGCATAGGCCAGACAAGAAGAAAACAAAAACTTTTCCTCTTTTCTGCCATCTTACTGGCCCCCATCACCTCCTCCCAATCCCCTCCTTTTAAAAGCCTCCCTTTCTATTCACCTCGTCCAGGTTGTCTCTTTTCCCTATGGGTAAATTATTAAGGAAATCTAACATTAGGAAGGCTGCCTTTTCACAAAACTAAATTTGCCAAAAAAAAGTTGTTACAGGAATCTTTTAAATATGCATCTAGTGCATTTAAGATATTGTTTAGAAAAATTCAGAGTATGCATACTTTTTTTCAGGAGCATTATCTCTTCTGAAAACTAAGACTTAATTGAATTCAGAAAGCAGCCTTAACACTTTTAATCAAAGAGATATTGTCTTCCTACTCTGTAGCTGGCATTGAAGTGATTTCCAATTCTCACTGAAAACATTTTCTAAGCTTCTTACAGAACCACTTAAATTCCAAGCCAACTGTTTTTAATTTATTAAAAAACATTCATTGACATAAGCATCACACAGCTGGTGAACTGCATTTTAATTAGATAAATCTACACGTAGTGTGTTTACAGTCTGAACTTGGACATAGCAGAACCACGGGGGTGAAGTAGGAAGATCATCTTTGATTATTTAAGTTCCATACTTGAGCAAGAGACAGAAAAACTTCAGGGCCACTCCTGTTGTGAAGCTGTGGTTTATAAACATGCTCTGGAGTCTTGCTATGGTGGCTTGGGAGTCAACGTGCTATTCCCAAAAGTATTTTTCCAGGTCCCTTCTGGTGTGACTAAAGCACAACCACATCCGTATAATTACGCCTTGAACCAGAGCTCTCTGTAAGCCTATTTGAAGCACAAGAAAAATAAACAGCCATCTTTGGTCTGCCTGGTATTTAGCTGAGATAAAGATAAGGTATCCCTGCAGGCCTTGACAAGTTCCTTTCAAGAAATGTCACAAGGCCTTTCAAGTTGCCCAGAGAATCTTTCAACTTTTTAGTTGATATACTGACTTGGGACCATGGGGTCTGAGTGGACAGCTCAAGCTGAGACTCCCTCTGGGGAGGCCTTGCAAAATAAGAACTGGGAGTTCATTTCTGAGATATCTGCAGAATAGTTTGTGTTGATCTGTTTAAGTTGAAGGCCTGAGGTCAAATCTGTGGCAGGAGACATAACTAGATGTCATGGCAGAAAGTGATAAATGCCTTAATTTTTATTTATATTTTTTAAAGCAAGCATAGAAAGGGACAACTTCCAGCCGGGACAGGGAGCAGGGTGGTGTGGAAGACCTCAGAAGGAGAAAGAATTTCAACAAGGGAAAAAGGCACCAGGAGGGCAGCTGCGGAGCTGGAACTGGGAGTTCCCCAGTTTGAAATGGGAGTGCCCCAGTTTGAATTGTGAGCAAGAAGGGGCTAGGCAGGTTGACCAACTGGACTCTGGAAAGCTGAGTAGCAAGGATGGGCGTATCCCTGTTGGACTTTGAAGAAATGAATTCTACAGCAGGGTGCAGGAGGGAGAGCTGGACTTTGGAGGCTCAACGGGAAGATGAGAGGTGTTCATGGGAGAGGTGATGGAGTCCCCAGCAGGGTAGGGGCTTGCTAATGTGAAACAAGACTCATGTGGGAGACACTTTTCTGAAGCAGAAGCTGGAGGAATTACTGAATCACGGAACATGATGAAAAGGGGATCAAATATAACTTAAGCTTTTTTATGCAAAATGTAGCCAAGCAAAAAATTAAAAATTACAGTGCTAGCACCTAGAAATAATCACTTTTAATATTTTGGGATATCTTCTGTTAGGTGCAGTGTAAGTGCTTTCCATATAGTATCTAATTTAATTGTATAAATTCTCCATGAGATAGATACTCAAAGTCTGTTTTATATTAAAGAATGGGATGCTGAGAGTTGAACTCCCATAAGGTCACAGACCGTACCAGGTCTGTTTGGTTCCAAAGCCCTATTTAACCATTGCAGTCTGCTGTCTGTGCACATGCACACACACACACGCACACACATACATACAACACATTGATCACGTATATTTTGGTTTGCTTTTTGGGCCGCACATTGCAAATATTTTCCCAGTCAAGATATAATGACTTCATTGAGTGTGTCATATACCACTGTATGGCAGTAAGCAAGGTTTTGAAGCTTAATAATCACTGGTGAAGTGGGGTTCATTGTAGCATTTGGGGAGTCAGGAGGAGTGGTTGCTTTAGGGAGGAAAGTAATTTGTCATCACATCAGCTGAAGAACATGTTAAACATTTCAGAATGTGGAGCTGGAAGCTGGAAGAGAGGTTTTGGTCTGCAGATAACTGGTGGGAGATGGTTGGAGCTGAGGGAGTAATATGGTCTCAATGGGAGGAGAGGCCATTAGGATGCCAAGGGTGGAACCTGGGAGAGCTGGAGTCCAGGGCTGAGAAGGGTCTGTCCCATGACTGCTGGTGCCCTCCTCTGCTTGGAGAGTTGTGGTTTCAGCTCCAAGTTTCAACACCTCCTGTTCTAGTAACCCTTGTGAAATTCTGCACTACTCGTAAGTCCTCGTCCCCTCCCCAGAAGGGCCCGTTTGGAAAGCTTCAAGGGTCACACAGATAGTTACTGGTCTATAGACCAAAAAAGTCCTTTTGAAAAAGTTGATGATGATTATTTTTACATCAGAGAATATTTTTAGATCGTGTTTAAGAGATGATTACTGGGTGTATGTTAGATAGAAAGTGCTGTGGACGCTTTAAGGGTGAATAGGATATCTCTAGATGTTAAGGGGCTTATCACACCTGGTTGATGTGGGCATCTTTACAGAAAAGAATTGCTTTAGTTTGGACTAGTTTTCATTTTTCATGACCAAAGACTGTATATTAGTAACAGAAACTTAGTCTGGACTAGCTTTTGCGAAAGGAGAATCTTGTAGGCTGGATGTATGCGGAGACAGACTAGAACCAGGGCTTATGGGGAACCCAGGAAGTCCACTGAGGCCTTCTCTTCCCTCCTTCTCTGTTTTGTTTCTTTGCTCCATTTTGGAACCTGGCCGCTAACAGTGGCCCCCCTCAATTTTGGCTATGCTGCTTAGTTGCAGTTTGCAAATACTGTGGAAGGATGCCAGTTGGCCTCGCTTGGGTGGCCTGGCCAGCCTGGGCCAGCCAACAGTGACAAGGACAGGATTGTATTTTAATAAGATGGTGTGAGCATGTGGATGGAATCAGACACTGGGGATTCTCTAAAGAAAGAACAGTTTGCAAAAATGGAGCAAGGGGTAATGTAGTAGATATCTACTGCAGACCCCTTCTATTTAAAATACTTCGCCCTCAAGGATCCCACAATTTGAAAGATTCTTTTATCTGCTAAGCTGATGGCTAGCTTGGCTAACTAGATCTTGGTTGGCCTTTAAAATATTTGCATGTGGTTGAAGGATGTCCTTGACTGGGTGTCAGCTGGGACTCTAGGCACACACCAGTCCTTGCATAGATTTCTACATAGACTGCCCTTCCCAGCACCTGTGCGAGGTTAGGTCATCAACCTTACAGGTAACCAGAAGTCACACTAGAGTGTAGAGACACAAAGACCCTCAGCCCTGGGGGCAGGAGAGCTTCGAGGAACTGGGGATTCTTGGGTTCAGCTGCTCCCATGGTCAGCAGCAAGGTCTAGTAGCTTTGATTTGGACTCTTTTTGCCTCATTTTTTTCTTTAAACTATCAGTTATTTTGGTCTCCCACCTGTGCAGAGTGGGAAGTCATCCACACAGAACTTTTGAATTCCCAAATTGCAATGCTGTGTAAAGAATTGAACCTAAGAAAAAAAGAAGTTGAATTTGTGAAACCAGTAACAATTAGCTTTCCTACATTTTAGTTGAAACAACTAAATGCCTAATGAGTTTGTCCAGTGAACTGGATTCCAGCTCATTAGCTGGAATAACTGACACCCCAGTGGAGTACAGTCCTTATCCTTAATGTGAAACCAGTGTCTTACAGAGGAAGTTTCAGTCTTTAAGAGGCTGTGATTGAGTCACCCTACGAAGCGCCATTTGGAATAAGAGGATTCGCTCCCAGTGCAGCATTCTTGATTGGCGTCTCGAACTCCTGACCTCAGGTGATCTGCCTGCCTCAGCCTCCCAAAGTGCTGGGATTACAGGCGTGAGACGCTGTGCTTGGCACGAATCCGCGTTTTTAGCAAGCTCTTTAAGACTAGAGAAGCACATGAATCAGGGATCAAAAGCTCGAATTTGGTGTTAATAAACTATGTGATATAGTTCTGACACGCCACTTCACTTTTTTGGGCTAAAATCTCTTATTGGGAAAATGAGAATTAAGTGCCATAAAGGGTCCTTTTGGCCATGGCAGTATTCTTTCTTTCTTTTTTTTTTTTTTGAGATGGAGTCTCGCTCTGTCGCCCAGGCTGGAGTGCAGTGGCGCGATCTCGGCTTACTGCAAGTTCCGCCTCCTGGGTTCTCGCCATTCTCCTGCCTCAGCCTCCCGAGTAGCTGGGACCACAGGTGCCCGCCACCACACCCGGCTAATTTTTTGTATTTTTATTAGAGACGGGGTTTCACCGTGTTAGCCGGGATGGTCTTGATCTCCTGACCTCGTGATCCGCCCGCCTCGGCCTCCCATGGGATTACAGGCATGAGCCACTGCACCTGGCCGGCAATATTCTTTACCCCTCATGCCTCTGTGGTTCTTTCTGGTGCCTACAGAAGAAGTTTGCTCTGTCATAACTTTTGGGCACAGGTGCGGGGCCTGTCACCAAGCAATATGCTTGGTGTCCCCAAGGACACTTCACAGCTATACCTAGTTGCTGTGAATTCCTTGAATGCAAAGAATGGGAAGCAGGAAAGGAAGAAGGGTACAAGTTTGCTATTCTTGGGCTCAGTTCATCAAAAATTAGGCTGTCTATAGCAGTTACTAAGATTTTCAAGCCACTGCTACCCTGTACTTTTCCTGACCCCATCCCAGTATCCACCCTATACAAGCAAAAACTAAAAAAAGAATATCTAATGGTTTGTGTGTATGAAAGCGTGCCCATGTCTTTGTTGTGGGGTGGGGGACAGTAAGGGCAGTGTGTGGGTCGCTGCCTGGCTTCGTTCACTTGGTGCTATCTCCAAGTGAGGTTAGAGTTCTTGTCCCAAGATCTGAAGATATAAAGGATTCAAATTTTTTTTTAATACCACTTTAAACTTTGCTCTATTACAGTATCTACCTGTAAAGTACTATAAATTGATATGTTTCCTAACTCATAAGTATCTTACAACTCTTCTCCTTTTTTCCCTTTTGTTTAAAGGTATGCATCTGTTCAGTGTAAATGTAAATGTGCCCCAATAATTGGCAGTGTGGGCACCTCTTCATCTGTAGATAGCCTCAAGTGAGCTGTAGCCCTGGCATTTCTGTACCTTGCAGACACTGGTGCCTCCCCTGCTCTGGGTCCTGGTCTCACCGACATGGCTGTAGTCCCCTGAGACCAGGTGGGCAAGGATGTTTAGGGAGGGTTCAAGAAGGGGACCATGCCCCCCCCCCCGCCCCTTGCAGTTCACTCCCACCAAGCTGCAGATGGAAGTTTGGCGGTTTTGCCCTGGGAATGCCTGCAGGAACTCCATGGAGACTTTAGACCCCACTTTGAAAAACCAAGCTTTTCGTAATCCTGTGGAGGAAACCAGACAGACCACAGACTCCATGCTCAGGAAGCGAGCCCTGAGGCTGGCTGCTCAGATATTTGCCCCCCTTGCCAGTGTCATTCCCCACATGGAGCCCTGGCCTCCTGGCTGCCTTGACCTTTGCCCACACGTTGCTGATGTTTGGAAGTGATGATTAGACAGAATTCGTAAAGGCTGCTTGTTGCTTCCTGTGGCTCGTTCCCCACAGACACTTAACACAGGTGGTCACCCTCTCCCAGGAACTCTGGAGCCTGCTTTAGAAGTCTATAGAAATAGGCCGAGACGGGCAGATCACGAGATCAGGAGATCGAGACCATCCTGGCTAACACGGTGAAACCCCGTCTCTTCTAAAAAATACAAAAAAATTAGCCGGGCATGGTGGCGGGCGCCTGTAGTCCCAGCTGCTCGGGAGGCTGAGGCAGGAGAATGGCATGAACCTGGAAGGCGGAGCTTGCAGCGAGCCGAGATCCGGCCATTGCACTCCAGCCTGGGCGACAAAGCGAGACTCCGTCTCAAAAAAAAAAAAAAATAAAGTCTACAGAAATTCATTAAGACATGTGCCCTTTCCCATTTTGTTGGGCACTCTCTGTTCACTTCCTTGATTGGCCCTGACTGCCATCAGCTGGCCTAGTTTTGCAGGTGTGCGCTTTCTGAGTCTCAAGGATTCGGGAGGGAGGCACCATCTTTGACCAGAGGAGAGATCTGGGGAGAAAGGAGGGCGTCTGTCCTCTGCCCAGGGCTCTCTAGTCAGGGGGTAATTATTGAGGAACCCCAGGCCTGTCCCAGCCAGGAGAGCCTAGGCTGAGGAAGAAGGTGACTGAGATGCACGTGAAAGCGAGTGTATTCTTAGGTCGGTGACTTGGTTCACTAAATGGATTAATAAAGTTTCTCAGCTTTCATTTCCAATAAGGTAAATATTGACAGGTATAACTCACATAAACAAAAGCTCTTTGGGACTCTCAGTTGCAATTAAAATTGGATATAAAATATCCAAGTTAAACGCTGTTAAAAGAGAAGTGACAAGGTGTTTAACATCCCTTATTACCACAGATGTGTGCATTAAGACAATAAGGTATCATGTTGTACCTCCAAGACCGACAAAGACAGAAAAGCACAATCCTGTCACAGTGAGGGTTTGGAGAAGTAAACCTTCTCATGCATTGCTGGGGGATGGGGTGGGTGTAAAATGCTGCAGGGTTTTTTTGAGCGCAGTTTGGTAATACCTCTGAAATTGAATATGTATGCCTGTCTTTTGACCCTGTAATTGCATTTTTTAAAAACTCCAAAATGGCCTTGTATTAAATAGCAAAGCAGAATTGCAATATAATTTTAAGATATGTGTAACTTAGGTCACAAAAGTGATGTAAAATGTTTGCAGTATGACTGTTAAATCTTCATACAGCTAAAGCCAATTATTGACTTTTTTTATACCAACACAAACGTAAAATTATTTTGTGATGAAAAGTAGTCCAAATTGAATCACTTTATTGGTAAATATCTTTCTTCCCATTAGATTTTCCCATTGCTTTGGATCTGAGGCCCGGGATTGGGGAGGATTGGAAATGCACCTTGGGCATTCTCCTTTTGTCCTCCTTGTCCCCCACAATTTCATATTCACACGTATATCTTACAGAAGCGTCCACACAAGTGGATAACAGCACTTGTACATGGATGCATATTGCAGGATTTTTTAATAATAGTGATAGAATACAGTTGTTGAAAAGAATATGGTAACTATATATGTGTATAGAAAGATGTTCACAGTGTGAAGTTACAAAACAGTATTTACCTGACTTTGTGTATGTGGTAACAGTAGAGAAAAAACCATATGGGTGTACATAGTGCCTTGAGGAATATATGCTAAACTACTACAAATGGATATCTGAAGAACCACAGTTTCAAAGTGTGGTCTGGGGACCCCAGGGGCCCCCGAGATTCTTTCAGAGGGTCCATAATTACTTGATGATGATATTGACAAATGTGACTTTTTGGTTATTGTATAAGAAAATGTACCAACATTTGGAAGATCCTGCATAATTTATTGAATCCATTTTCCACCTTTTTCATATGACGAATGCTTGATATTAAAAGATCCATTCAAAGTGCAAGGCTGATGGATTTTAATGTAATAGAGTGTGAACATTTCATTGGTATAGTTCCAAATTCCACACTAAACAGCAATCAACTAAAGGGCAGTAGCAAAGAGGAATACCCCGATTGTCTGAAAAGGCTGTTGAAATACTCCTTCCTTTCCCAGTTATACAGCTGTGTAAGGCCAGAGTTTCTTCGTTTACTTCAACCAAAACAGCACATCACAAAGGACCAAATACAGAACCAGATAAGCCAGACATGTAAAAAGATTTATGAAAATGTTATTTGTGTTAACATGTAATGGGTTTATCATTATTATTATTATTATTATTATTATTGAGACAGAACCTCACTCTGTTGCCCAGGCTGGAGTGCAATGGCAAGATCTTGGCTCACTGTAGCCTCTGCCTCCCAGGCTCAGGTGATCCTCCCACCTCAGCCTCCCGAGTAGCTGGGACCACAGGCAAATGCCTCCATACCCAGCTGATTTTTATATTTTTTGTGGAGGTAGAGTTTTACCATGTTGTCCAGGCTGGTCTTGAACTCCTGGGGTCAAGCGCTCCCAGCTGTCTTGGCCTCCCAAAGTGCTGGAATTACAGGTGTAAGCCACCATGCCTGACTGGTTTATTATTTTTAGTGGATTAATACATATTTTAAATTTTCTGTTTTAATTTCTAGTAATGTAAATATTGATAGGTATAACCCACATAAACCAAAGCTCTTTGGGACCTTCAGTAATTTTTAAGAGTGTTTGGAGACCAAAACATTTGAGGTCTGCTGAGTGTTTATTTTTACAATCAGAAAAAAAAAAAGAAAAGAATGTACAAAGACGTTTCTTAAAGAAAATGGTCAATTGCTTTTCTTCATCTGTTCCCAGGACAGAATGAGAGGAAATGGGCTTAGTTTGTACAAATGTTAGTTTAGGTTAGAGATAAACAAGAAAGTCCTTCTGAGAATTGTTAAATTGCAGAACTGGCTCCGTGTCAATGTGGATGCCCTCACTTGTAAGTTAGCAGGAAATCCAACCCAAACCGCTTTACCTGGTAGAGGAGTTTCCTGAAAAGTGTAGAGGTGGGATGTGCTTTGGGTTTAATGAGGCTTAATCTGGAGGCACAGTCATGCAATCTGGTTTATCTTCTGTCTCTGAATCCTGATGGCTCTTTAGAGTCTAGTCCTCAGCTTGGCAGGTCTAAAATATTAACAGGGGATGAAGCTGACCAAATGACACGAGTGTGTTTCTGCCCATTGGGAGGAGAAGGCTACATAGGAGACCACGTCATCAGAAGCTGTTTAGTGAGCACAGAGCTGGAACCCACCAGGAAGCTGAGAGTCCTTCAAGGGTGTTTCTGTCAAACTTGGGTAGTTGAGCTCATAAGCCGTCTCCAACTGCATCAACCCTGATGAAGTCTCTCTTTGGCTTTTTCTAAACAGTATGAAGGGCAGCATCCTTCAGTCAACACATCCTTTATCAGAAATCAGGTTACAATCGATTAGATCTCTGCTTTCTTCAATTACAGTCCAGGCCTGTGGATATAAACTAGACGTTGTGATTAGATTTGGGGCATTTACCAAGTCTTTAAAATAAATTTGTGAGCCATCTGTATATGCTTACTCATTCATTGTGTTTCTAAAAGATAACTGTGAAAGTTTGCTCATTGTTAATACATTTTCATAATAGAAAACTTAGAAAATTCAGAAAAGCCAGAAATAAAAATTGCCTGTGATCCAAGCAGCTTGCTATACCACTGCTGAGTCTGGGGCCTCTCTCTTCATCTTCCCTGCATAGGCAGTGCAGGGTGATGGTCAAAGCACCCATTTCAGAGTCCTGCAGACCTGGTGTCACTCTGCCACTGACTAGATGGCCTTAGGCAAGGGCCTTTGTCATCTTTTTTTTTTCTTTTCTTTTGAGATAGGGTCTTGCTCTGTTGCCAAGATTGGAATGCAGTGGTGCGATCACAGCTCACTGCAGCCTCAACTTCCTGGACTCAAGTGATCCTCCCACCTCAGCCTCCCAAGTAGCTGGGACCACGGGCACGTACCACCACGCCCAGCCAAATTTTAAAATATTTTTGTAGAAATGAGGGTCTTGTCATCTTGCCCAGGCTGGCCTGGAACTCCTGGGCTCAAGCAGATCCTCCTGCCTCAGCCTCCCAAAATGGTGGGATTACAGGCATGAGCCTATAATCTGCACCTGCCGGTTTTTTGGTTTCTAAAAAAACTTAACATTTTTCATGATGTTTTGGTTTAAATCAACACAAATTTCCTTTGAAAGGTTCCTCTCATCTTTTAAGCCTTGTTTCCTAGTGGTCATGTTTCTACTGTCCTTTCTGTAAGTTAGGAAGAACTCTCTCTCCCATGCAGCCGCCAGAGATATTCAGAGGCTTTCAGTGACCTAACACCCAGCTGGGAGCCACCGCCCTATCTGAAGTGTATTTGTATGTGGAGCCTACTGTTTTGAAAATTCCAAGTGAAAGGAAGCAGTTTCAAGGGTGGTTTGGGCTTGTTTGGCCCCATTGTTGGAAATGCTGTGGCTTGCGGGGCCACCTGCGTGTGTTGCGGGAGGGGTGGAGGGGAGCTCTGGGCATGGGAGAAGAGGAGTGAATGATCAGGAAGGAAGCAGGAAGCCTGCGCAGAGAGCGGAAGGACCTGCACTCGCAGTTTACAGCCATGGAAGCTACTGATTGTTCTTGAATTTAAAGTGGAGAATAAAGGACCACAAATTGCAGGGTTTGAGCATTCCGTGTTTTTCTTAAATGAGCCTGTCTGAGTTTTCAAAACGTGTGCTTTCAAAAGAGAGCTGTATTTTCTGAATCCAGCTGTGAATGTGGAGACCAGCCGTCCTCCAACGACATGCGGGAACGCACCATTGAGATGCAGGCTGCTTCTGCTCCGAGAGTGGCTTGCGCGGCGGCTCCCCAACCACTGCTTTTTCTGGAAGGGTGAGAGGTTCTTGTTCATGGTGACTTAACCATGTTTTGCAATCAAGTCCTTTTGGATGGTCACTCTCTCCCCTTCCTGCAACCAAGACCCACATACCTTCAGTGTAGAGAGATTGACCGCCAGGTCTGCTCTCTAAAGAGCGCTCCTGGGGGAAACTTGGTTGGGTGTCTAAAGAGCGCTCCTGGAGGAAACTTGGTTGGGTGTCTTTGGCCCTTGATGTGGTGGGAGGCACACGAGGACTCAGTAGTCTGGTGCTTCCCACGGGGACACCTGGTGGTGTGCAGGGCACTCCGTGGCTGCCCGTTCAGCCTGCACCTCTGTGACTGCCCGAGGGATGCAGCCGGAGGTCTGTGGGTGCCAGCACCACCCCACTGCCAGGCCACTTCTGCAGCTACGTGTTCCCTGGGAGGGTGTCTGAGATCTCTGCAGCCAGGCATTTTCACTGATTCACCAAATATCTGCCTGTCTGCTCTGTGAGTTTCTGGGCTGGGTACTGAGAGATCCAAAAGGGAAATGGTGTTTGCCTTCATGGAGCTTGTCCCATGTCAGGAGAGAGAAGACCCGTACGCGCACACCGATAATAGAAAGAGAAGTAAATGCCCTAAGACAGATGGAGACGGCGAGGGGAAGGGGTGAACACTGGCTGAACCAATCACAGTCTGAAGAGTGGAGGGAATCAGGTACAGGGCGGGTGGTTGAGGAGCATTGACAGATGCAGTGGGGATGGGGGTGTAGTGGGGGACAGTCTGGGCTGTGCAGTCTGCAGCTTGGGAGTCAAGGGCATAAGCCTGAAGAACAGACCAGATGGTGGAGTGCTGCCTACGGATCTTCCGCCTCCCTATAGAAAATGTAAGTGTTGCTGTTTAAACCGCCACAGCTGAGGAAGAGGGGCCCGGGCTAGGAAGTCTGGTTTACTGTGCAGCGACTTACCTCATGTCCTCCGAGCTGATTTAGAGGATTTCTGGTAAATCAGGAAGTTTAGTCTGGTGCCTGAAGGCAGTGGCATTGAGAGGCTGGGACGTGTGTAGGCGTGTGTGTGCGCGTGCATATGTATGTGTGTGCGTCTAATCCTTGTTAAATCCGTCTGAACTTTTGCCATGTGTTGGGTTGGGTAATAGGTGTGTGCGGGGCTGCGCTGTATTCCTAGGCGGGTCAGAATTCCTTTCTAGGCCAGTGTTTCACCTGATGACAAGGCAGCTTTGTGAGTCATCTGGGTGCTACAGTGCAGAAGTGTCCAGGGAGAGATCCTCTTTGCTTTCGACTCCTTGCCGGGTGCGTCACCTCGGTGGGCCTGGGAATAACTTGGAAATGGCACTGTCAGGAGAAAAGCCTGGAGCCAGGTGTCTGGCTGGAATGGAGTCATGGGGGAGTCAGAGCCTTTGAAACCTAGAAGCGTTCAAGCTCCTGTGCTTACCAGGGCCGACCTCAAACCATCCTAGGAAGGAGAAAATCAGACCTGCTCTGATACCAGGGTGCCTACTACTCCTTAGGTGTTTCTCAGTGATTCATTCCTGGGGTGAGAAATTGAGTCTTGGATTTACCCACCCTGCTGGTGTCAGAGGGGCACAGCAGGGAAGTAGATCTAGGATTCCAGATGAACTTCTTCCATGATTTTTGAGCACATACTGATGTGACCCTGAGAGGGCGTGGCTTTCTTGATTAAACTTAATATGTATTTTATTAAATCCTAGAAAAGATAGGGACGTCAGAGCTGGCCGAGTCAGACTCCTGGGGCATGTTGATGGTATCCAGATGCAATTCTGCAGAGGAATCCTGGAAAACAGGAGCAAGTCTAGAGGAAAGGCCGCGGGTGGTTAGTGGGCAGGAGGTCATAATGAAAATAGTGGAAGGGCCTGCGATATTCAGCTTGGAGAGAAGAAGACAGGGTTGGGTTTTGTTTTAGGGCATATGGGTGGTGGAAAGTAAATGACCTTCAGATTAAAGGCTAGTTAGGAAAGAGTGAAATCAGATCTGTTTGGATGCCCAGCCATCACACCCAGCATCAAGGGCTCTGTGGGGCCTCCAGGCTGGGAGGCTTTGACTTTGTATAAAATAATCGTATTGGTTTGGAGAGGAGTGCACTGGTTTGGAAGGTCCTCCTTTTGGGGTTTGAGGTAAGATATCCCAAGTCCTTTCCTAATTGAGAGTTTCCCCTTCCTCATGAGGGAGTGTCACTGGCACATTGTCACCCTGCCTATGCTGGCTGTCTTCTGAGCGAAGGTGACCATCTGGCTCCTTCTCATGTACCACCTCAGTGCTGGATTGGGAGAGGAGCGGGAGGAACACAGTGGGACGGGGCGCTTCTGTTTTCAGAGCCTCGCTGCACCTACCGCTCCTTGAGGTGAGTCTGCCCACTAGCAGAGTGAAAGAGAAACCATGGAAATAATAATAACAATGAGAATAGAGGCTATTGATTTTTTTTTTTAGTAGCTAAGCAATTTATCCACGGTTTCTCAGCTGGTGAGTGGCGGAGCCAAGATCTGAACCCAGGCAGGGAGGTAAGCAGGTTCCAGAGCCTGCACTTTTAATTCCGTGCTCTTCTGCTTGGCTGGCCTGAAATTCCAAACTTACAGGATAATAAATATAAGTGGCCCAAGAAAATCAGAAAGATATTTGTGTCAAGATCACTGGTTCTTTGCTGGAACTGGGCATCAGTATCATCTGGGTACTTTTTGTGTTATTTATTTCTTTTTTCAATAGAAAATTCCTAAACTAACTGACTTTTCTTTCCCTCTCTCTCTCCCTTCCTTTCTTCCTTCTTTCTTTCCCTGTCTCTCCTTTTTTTCAATAGAAAATTCCCAAACGATGGATAATTTTTAAAACACAAATGACAGATATGCTGTTTCCCTCCCTCTTGACAGACACACATCCTCTCGAACTCTAATCAAGAAAAAGAGCAAGCAGTGGTGTTTGCCCTAGGGTGTGGTGGCCTGGACATCTCTTAAGTTGCCCATTGCTTGCCTATTCAAGGTATGCTTTTGAGATGCCATTGAATGAAGTTTGCCCTCTGGGTACAGCCCTGGAAACTGTCTCTCTTTTGCTTGCAGTTCATTTAGGACAGAGAAGCAACAGTTTATATAGGGTCACAAAGTGTTTGAGCTGGCCATAGATGAGCCAGCCCAAATCCCCCATTTTATAGGCTGGCAGAGGGTCGGGACCTCAACCAAGCCACAGAGGATGGCAAAGCTGGGCCTGGAGACCACGCTCCCGACCTGTGGCCGAGGTCTTTTCGTAAGAAAGTTTAGAAATTCTAGTGTCATGAGTAGTTGTGGTAACAATAGAACCCACCTCTCTATCTGGAAGTCTTCTTGGGTGTCTTAGCGAAAGATGCTCTGAAGGCTGGGCAGAGTGGCTCATGCATGTAATACCAGCACTTTGGGAGGCCAGGGCAAATCACTTGAGCCCAGGAGTTTGAGACCAGCCTGGGCAAGATGGCAAGACCCCATCTCTACAAAGAATTTCTTTAAAAAAATTAGCCAGGGATGGTGGTATGGACCTGTAGTCCCAGCAGCTTGGGAAGTTGAGGCAAGAGGATCCCTTGAGCCCAGGAGTTTGAGGTGGCAGTGAGCTAGCTATATGGTCATACCACCGCACTCTAGCCTGGTTGACAAAGCAAGACCCCATCTCTAAATGTGTGTGGGTGTGTGTGTGTGTGTGTGTGTGTGTGTGTGTGTATGCTATGTAATAAAACATAGTTCTGATTTTTATGGTTTATTCAGGCCGTAGGAGAGAGACAGCCAGTGTTCACTTGGCCATTTAGAGTAGTTGGAGGGTATGAAGAATAAACCTGGAATTTAACACCCAATCTGTTTACAAGATGAACACTTTTTACCAGGCCTCAGCTTCCTTTTGTGAAAGCCCTACTGTCTTATGTGTAAAATCTTATTGCTAGGTAAATGAGTCATTTTGGTAATTATAAAATCTGTAAATCCTCTGACACTTTTTGTGTGCTTTTCTACATGCACATACCCGTGCATCTTTAGTGCTTTAGCCCAGGAGGCATTAGAATCCTGTTTATTGAATGGATTGATAGTGAATCTCCCTAATAGCTCCATAAGAGAAATTATTGTTCCATTTTGCCATCAACCAAGGCACCGAGATGAAGGTGATAAATGCCTTGCTCAGGGGCCAAGAACTTGAAGGCAGGTCCCCTGGTGTCTTCTTGAGTTTCTTCTCGTTGCCATTCAGAGCAGGGTCTGTGGAACAGCAGCACTGCACGGAATCACCATAGGGGCTTGGTGGAAGCACAGCCATCCAGGGGCACCAGACCCACTGAATCAGTCTGTCTGTTGAACAAGATCCCTGGGTGGTTCTCATTCACTTTAAAGGTTAAGAGGCGCTGATGCTGTTCTATGCTGCGTTTCCAAGTGGCTTAACTGTTCTGTCTTTGGTATTGGTGTAAACGATGCATTTCCTGTTCTGACCCTGCTCTTTTCTCTGGGATGGGTGGTGGGGAAGGGAGGAACTGGAAGATAAACAAGTATATGACTTTTATAAATGTTCTTTGTTCTTTTGCCGCTTGTTTTTGTGGGACTAGTTTGCAAGAGGCACTGTAGAGCCCTTCATCTTCCAGGGCTTTCTCGTATTCAGTCAGTTACTCTGGGGAGGGATCCCAGAACCATCTGGGATAAGACTGACCCTGCCTGGAGGAGAGGGAGGCAGTGTAACCTCTGACCATTGAGCTGCACAGAGGTGGGTGCTCCAGGGGTTTGTCACATTAGTCAGCTGCTGTCGCTGGCAAGGGGCATTCTGTTGCCCCTGGGAGTTGAGAATGACTGCATCACTCAGATCCTAACACAGTAGCAGGGAAGGCCAATGTGGGTCTTCTCCGAGTCTAATTGGGAGAGAAGGTGACACACTCGTTTCTTGGCGTCCGAAGTGAAAGCAGGTGGGGCCACTAGAATGTGCAATGCTGTTGCTTCATCAGGCGTACTCAGGAGGGCCAGGGTAAATTCTGCAGGCTGACCTAGTTGCCCCACAGATGCGATCCTCCCTGGACTCATTGAGTAACGTCTGAGGTGTGGGCATAACACAATTAAGGTGTTCTCAAAGCTGGAAATCCAAAGCATCCGAGTGATGCTCTGAATCATTCGCCGTGTGGAAGGAATGTGCTGGCAGGCGCAGATTGCCGGTTGAGTGTTCCACCGAAATTAAACTCAAGTGCTGACTTCTTGTTTTTTACCTCCCCACCCCTTCCCTCAAGGTTGGTCTCCGCCAGCTGGACATGTCCTTGCTCTGCCAACTGTACAGTCTCTACGAGTCGATTCAGGAGTACAAGGGGGCGTGCCAGGCAGCCTCCAGCCCAGACTGCACTTATGCTCTGGAGAACGGCTTCTTTGATGAAGAGGAGGAATATTTCCAGGAGCAGAACTCCCTGCATGACAGGAGGGACCGAGGCCCTCCTCGGGACTTGTCACTGCCTGTCTCCTCCCTCTCCAGTGGCGACTGGATTCTGGAGTCCATCTAGAGGGTCTTGGGAGGGATGTGACTGTTGGGAAGCCCTTCCTACTGGACACACTGTCAGCATTTGCTGCTTCTCTTGCAAGAAAGCACCTCCGTTTTGGATGGTCCTCGGGCACAGGGGATGAGTGCTACCAGTTTCATTTGTAGGCAGGGAGTTCTCCGTGGACACATGGTGGCAGTCTGCTTTGATGGCAGCAGTTTTTGCTTAGGTGACCTAGAGGTCCTCAGCAGTATCCTCCACACCTTTCTATCGAGGTGCACCTGCTGGGGATTCATAGTGAGAATCTAACAAGAGGATCTGGGTGAAAGGCCTCAGTGGGTGTTTTGTGTGAGGTGGCTTGTAGCTAGCTATTTCCTTATGGATGGTAGAGTATTCCAGTCCTCTTTGTGCTAGGGTTCTTGCTTCCAGTTTGCGATGTATTAGAACCACCATTTCACTGCTTCCCTTCCTCAGTATGCTCTGCAGCTTTTCTTGCTGTTTAATGAGCTTTTAAGCCTCTCGCTTCAGCTTTATTTGTAAGCTGCATTACTAACTGCCCAGTGATTCGGTGAAAGCTTTTACTGAAAAGTTAACGTTTCTAGTCACCCCAATCAACTGGCTTTTTTCAACCAAAAATTTATATCATTCTTTGTCTATGAGGTACAAGAGGAAGGAAGATGATACAAAGACATGTTGAATAGTGAAAAAAAAAAAAACAAAAAAATTGGGGCAAGCCAATGTTCTGTAAAACTCACTGGAAGATGGCAAATGTTTTCATTTTTACGATTCTGAATGTAAACTAGTGTGCTAGAAAGCAAACCACCCTCCACTCAAACCAGTAATTACCTTAAGCCTTAATATATTTATTAAAATACTTTATGAGAACATTATACTTTGTAGGTTAAAAATGAGGATAAAATGCTAAACTATCTTTCTGTTGTCGTGTGTTATTTTATTCTGAGTTCGAAATCATCAACTTTTGTGACTTGAATGCATTGAGTCCAATCAAATAATGAAAGAAAATTACAGTTTGTTTTTCTGCCACTAAATGCATTTGGAAGAAGGTTGACTCTGTTGAGCTTAAGGATTCGTTTTAGCAAGAGTAGATCACCATTTACAGCTGGTTCTCAGTGCTCTCTTTTTTTTTGAGATGGAGTCTAGCTCTGTCGCCTAGGCTGGAGTGCAGTGTCATGATCTTGGCTCACTGCAACCTCTGCCTCCCTGGATTCAAGCAATTCTACCTCAGCCTTCCGAGTAGCTGGGATTACAGGCGCCCACCACCATGCCCAGCTAATTTTTGTATTTTTAGTAGAGACGGAGTTTCACTGTGTTGGCCAAGCTGGTCTCAAACTCCTGACCTCGTGATCCACCCGCCTTGTAATCCCAAAGTGCTGGGATTACAAGCGTGAGCCACCATGCCTGGCCACTCTTCTGTCTTTGAATGCTGCAGACTCCTTCATCTTTCTTTTGGTGTGATAATTGCTCACTAGAGCCTCCTTCAGGTTAGGGACAGGAAGACATCTCAACGTCATGCATCGCCCAGTGTTAACCTGTCAAGTACACCCTGTGTCAGGAACTGGGGTGAGATACAGGGAAGGAAGAATACACCTGCTTATTTCCTCTGTTGAAAGAAGGTAAAATGAAAGGTGGCAATTAATTGCCTTCAGCACATAACTGGTCAGTGGGGACAAGAAAATTGAAAGCAGTTAAGACCAACAGAGTTAAGTTTGGGTCACTTGCAGAAACCTGTTCTTTGAAGCTGTTCCATGCTTACAGTGAGTTGAACCCTTAGATCAGCTGTTCTTGAACCTGACCACTTTAGGAATCACCTGGGGAATGTTTAGGAAAATACTGATGCCTAGGGCTGGGCGTGGTGGCCCATGCCTGTAATTCCAGCACTTTGGAAGGCCAAGGCAGGCGCATCACAAGGCCAAGAGACTGAGACCATCCTGGCCAACGTTGTGAAACTCTGTCTCTACTAAAAGTACAAAAATTAGCCGGGCGTGGTGACGCTTGCCTGTAGTCCCAGCTACTCGGGAGGCTGAGGCAGGAGAATCGCTTGAACGCAGGAGGCAGAAGTTGCAGTGAGCCGAGATCATGCCTCTGTACTGCAGCCTGGCGACAGAGCGAGACTCCATCTCAAAAAAAAAAAAAAAAAATACTGATGCCTGGGCTCCAGCACCCCGCGTCCCTAGTCTGGATTTAATTAGGAGTGAGGTGTGGGCACCTCTATGGAGCAAGGAAGCCTCCCAGGTGATTCTAATGTGCAGAAATGTTGAGATACAGTCTTTCAGCTACATAGTGTTCAAAGCACTATGTTCAAAACACTACAAAGTGTTGTGTAGATGAGACATGCAGAATCTCAAAGCACCCTGGCCCTGCTGAATCAGCCCCTGCCTGTTAACAAGATGCCTCTGATGATTCCTTTGCACAAAGCTTGGGAAGCAGCTTTCTGTCGGCTCAGTGCCTAGCACTTGGAGACCACTGCTTCATAGAGGGCTACCAGGATCTCCTTCAGCACTGAGGAAAAGTGGGCCCCAGGGCATGGTCAGGAGACCCCAGTCCTCTCAGAATGGGTCAACAATAGCGAGGGAGTGAAGCTCGAAGGACAGGTTCAGGCTTGGGGGAACTCATGGTTTAAAATGGCTCCCTTCCCTGGGTTGCTGCCTCTGGGCTGTTCTGGAACTGCAGTGATTCATTGTGCTTTTGAGTTTTGGGGCTTTCTTCTCACTATTGCTGGATAGTCTGTTAGAGTTAGAAGTGGAATGAGTCGAGGCAGGCCGGGGGCCTCTCCCTTGCTGCTGGGAAGGGCCAGCACATTCCTCGTTCCTATGAGGAAGATGTACGTGTATACAATAACCACCACACTTCTTTATACTCCACCTAAAACATGTAAATAACCTCAAACTGTTACTCCAAGTATAATGTGAATACAGCTTGGCAAGGAATTTAATATTTACAAAACTATAAAATGTTTTGTAATATAATTTCTTTACAAAAGGTGTCACGAGGGATTAGAAAATAAATTCAACTATTGTCCTTTACTGCCACCTGGTATAAATCATAACGTTAAGCTCAGAGTGGGACTTTCGCTGCTATTCTTGAGGTTATACTCAGTGCCCAATAGAGAGATGTTAAGGTAATCCCACATTAACTGATGAAAGCTGAAAAAAACATGATTTATTATGTAAGGCAAAGTACATAGTAGTCAAAGCAAAGATTCTGTAGCTTTGTACAGCATGTGTGCAGTGAACCCAGAATTGTTAATAATTCAAGCCTTGCAATCCACAGATAAGGTGCAGTTCCTCTGTGTCCCTAGTAGAATTCATATTCAACTAATCAACTTGACTTGTCGCTTTCATTTGTCCCAACCTAGGCTGATACCATTTTTTCAACTAATATTTAATTTAGCACTTCTCCGGGTCACATTGGTCCAGGCACCAAGAATAACATGAAGAGCCTTGGGCAGATGTGACAGTTACACAAACACTCCAACCCATATGGTTAAGTATTACCATAATAACATCTGAGTCAGCTTTGAAGATGGGTAAGTTCTTTACGAGGAAGCGTGAGAAGGTTGACAGAGTGGCATAATCAAACTCCCCTCCACAGACTTTTATGTCTAGTGTTGTATTTCATAAAACATTCTCATTGCTTTTTTTTTTGGGATGGAGTCTCACTCTGTTGCCAGGCTGGAGTGCAGTGGTGCGAACTCGGCTCACTGCAGGCTCCATCTCCCGGGTTCAAGCGGACATTTTCATTTCTATCATGAAAACACAGGTTAAATGATTTGCTGAAGGTCATGGCTAAATACAGGCAGAGCTGGAGTTCCTTCTCAGATGCAGTTTGTGCTCCATGTACATTTAAGGCACAGGCAAGTGCTGCAATATGACAAATCTAGAGAGATTGTCGGGTATAACCCTTTAATCTTATGTGACAGTGCTTTACTATTTAATGATTTATTGTGTAATTTTTAAGAAATCAAATCTTGCTCTGACTTCTATGCGGACAGGCCTAGTTTCTTTCAGAGCCTGTTGTCAGTAATATACGCTAAGCGTGTGGATAATGGGGAGGCTCTACAGCATCTTAAGTCACTTTGCTGTGGGTGAGTTGGCCATTTCATGTCAACTTCCTGCCCAAAGAAAACTTTAGAAATCGAAACCTCCAAGAATGTACGGTCTTCTTGTCTTCGTGATTGAGTATACTTTCAGCTCACAGAGATTTATTCTATTGCGAGGTAGTAAAGGTTATAATAACCTCTGGAAGGTAACATCTGGAAGTTGCCCCTGATGAACAGCTGACCCCTGCTTGATGATGGTTTCATGGGTGAAAAAGCTACAGGAGTGTGGGTCTTCCAGCCACCTAGTGTGAGCCTTGGAAACAGCTTCACCAAACAGCCTGGCCGATGCCTCTCTTCTAGCCAATTGTGATAGGAATGCATTACTTTTCCACCGTGCCTCAGTCCTCCCAACTTCTCTGGCCACTGGTAAAGTAAGAAGAAGTTCCGAAAACCCAGCTTCCTACCTAGTTCTCCTGACTGCCCTGGAAAACTTACACAAGCTCGGCATCTGTAGAATGTTGAGCGAGGGTCGGGTGCGGTGGCTCACACCTGTAATCCCAGCACTTTAGGAGGCCGAGGCGGGCAGATCACAAGGTCAGGAGTTCAAGACCAGCCTGGCCACTATGGTGAGACCCTGTATCTACTAAAAATACAAAAATTAGCTGGGCATGGTGACAGGTGCTTGCAGTCCCAGCTACTCAGGAAGCTGAGCCAGGAGAATCGCTTGAACCCGGGACGTGGAGGTTGCACGATAGAGCAAGACTCCATCTCAAAAAAAGAAACAACCACAACAAAAAATGTTGAGCAAGGCCAGCAAAGCAATCTTAGCAAAAATAAAAGCATGAAACAATAGTAAGGAAGATGTTATAGCCTAGGATGCAGATGCCCGAGGCAAGAAGAGGACAGGGGTAAATGCTAACTGGAAAATTATGTGTCCTCAATTTCAGGCAGAAGCTCAATGGCCCCATCTTCCTGTTTCCCATTCTGTCTCCGAGGTAGAGAATCTCTAATAAGCTCAGTGAGGAATGGAGCCCCAGAAACCATTATATCAGGAAAGTAGATTTTGGTGGGAGGGGTACTTTCATTAGAAAGAGGCATTTGATCAGTTCTGTTCTAGTTAAGGAAAAATAACCTCACCTTTCATTTTATTTCTTTTTCTGCCCTTAGGATGATGAGATGTCAGAGTAGGGCTCAGGGAGAAAGGGTGAAAGAGGAGACCATTTAAGATGGCATCTAAGCCTGGGCAACATGGCAAAACACCTTCTCTACAAAATATGCAAAAATTAGCCAGGGATGGTGGTGCATGCCTCTAGTCCCAGCTACTCAGGAGGCTGAGGTGGGAAGATCTCTTGAGCCCCAGAAGGTGGAGGTGGCAGTGAGCCCACATTGTGCCACTGCACTCCAACCTGGGCGACAGAGAGAGATGCTGACTCTCTCCCTCTCTCTCTCTCTCTCTCTCTCTCTCTATATATATATATATATATTTTTTTTTTTTTAAAGATGGAATCTTGCTTTGCCACCCAGGCTGGAGTGTGGAGTGCAGCGGCGTGATCTTGGCTCACTGCAATCTAAGTTTTTCTGCATTTTCAGTAGAGATGGAGTTTCGCCATGTTGGCCAGGTTGGTCTCGAACTCCTGACCTGAAGTGATCCACCCACCTTGGCCTCCCAAAGTGCTGGAATTACAGGCGTAAGCCACTGCGCCCGGCCTAAATAATTTTTTTTTTTTTTTTTTGAAGATGGTGTGTTAAAGTGGAAAGAAAGCTTGTTTGAAATTCCTAAGTCCAGCACAATGGTAGGAAGGCCACGGGGATCTGAGGTTGCAGGGCAAGCTAGCAATCCTGCCCATTTGTTTGGTGTGTCCCTGTGCATACATGCTTCAGGAATCTAGATGGAGAGGTCTGGAGAATGAGGGTATGTGCTCGCTAACCGGGCTCAACGCACAGGTACTGTGATTACAAACCTGTCATGACCAGCAACCTCTCAACTGGGCACTCATCCTCTTTGGGACTGTTCCCCAAAGTTCTTGCTCTGTTTGCCTTTTCTGGCAGAAACATGAGGAAAGGCAGGCTCAGCTCAATCCACCTCCAGTCATACACCATCACTAAGTGACTTCCCTTGACATGCTTCTATCAGACACACCCTGAATGACTATCTCATTGGTCAGAAACCTGTACAGACTCAGCCACCCTTACCAACTCATTTTCATGTGCAGAAAGCTCGAATTGGAAGGAGCTCCAACATAAGACCTGGAAGTTGCACTTGTCTCCACTTGGTGCTGAAGAGAGAGTCCAAAAATGCCCCCATAGAGTAGGAACATGTTCTAGACCAGAGCTATGTTTTATCATACATTTATTAAATGAATTGATATATTTATATACCCTTTGTTCCTAAAATTATTCCAGGATGCATTATAAAATTCACATAGCACAAAATGCAATTTTAAGAACCGTGGTTTTAGAATTGGGACAAAGGGAATACAAGGGCAGGACAGATAAGATGAAACCAGTTATAAAATCATACAAGCAGCGCTCGCTATGAGAAGGACAAGTAGTCGTATTTGTTTGCAGGACGTAAATGAGTCAGGTACTGACCTTGAATGCAAATTAAGGACTGTAGATAGATGGTAAATGCTCAACTCTAGAGCAGGTGTTTGCTTGGTTTCTCTTCCAAAGGCATTCAAGTAAGGTGACTTCTGGAAAACAGGGAAGCGTTAGAGTGGCTTTCTTTAAATGTTGCAGGGGAATCTTTAGCATTGTATCAAATCCATCTCTTGACCAGTGTGGGGATCTCCATCACAGACATCCGGCCATAGCTCTGAGGGCAACTGGCTCCTGCATTTTGAGGCGCCTTTCAAAAACTTCCTGCAATGCCGTGAAATCTGCCTTTCTGTAACTTTGATGAAGCTGCAGATAAAGCGTTCTGCTCCCTTGCAGAGTCTTGCTCAAATTTGGGAGGGCGTGGATGGGTAGGTTGGCAGGGATACTACTAGCCAGATGATTTTGTGAGAGGCTGAAAAATGCAGCCCCCCCAAAGCTCTCTGGGATTTGTAAGTGTGACCTTACTTGAAAAAATGGTCTTTGCAGAGGTGATTAAGGATCTTGAGTTAGAAAGATTATTCTGAATTATCCAAGTGGGTCCTAAATGCTATCACAAATGTCCTTATGAGAAAGAAGCAGAGGGAGGCTGGGTGTGGTGGCTCACACCTGTAATCTTAGCACTTTGTGAGGCTGAGTGGGGAGGATGCTTGAGCCCAGCAGTTCAAGACCAGCCTGGGCAACATGGTGAAACCCCATCTCAGTTAAAAAAAAGGATTAGCTGGACATGATTGGTGCATGCCTGTAGTCTCAGTTACTCAGGAGGCTGAGGTGGGAGGATCACTTGAAACTGGGAAGTCGAAGCTGCCACAGTAAGCCATGATCACACCACTGCACTCCAATCTGGGTGAGAGAGCAAGACCCTGTCTCAAGGGAAAGAGAAAGAGAGAGAGAGATTTGACTCACACAGAGATGATGTGAAGATGGAAGAGAGATTAGAATGATGTGGCCACAAACCAAGCAATGGCAGCAGCCACAGAAAGCTGGAAGAGGTAAGGAATGAATTCTGCCCTATGGCCTCCAGTGGGGAGTGTGGCCCCACCAACAACTTGATTTGGGCCCAATGAAACTGATTTTTTACTTCTTGCCTCCATAATTGGTGAGAATGAATGTGCTGTTTTAATTCACCCAGCGTGAGGTCATTTGCTTCAGCAGCCGCAGGAATCTCATGCAGATTTCTGGGCACATGTATGTTCTCTCCCCTCAGTCCTTCATCTTCCATGATGGCCATCATCACTCAGTTTGCACCATAGTCACTCAATCTACATCATCATCTTTCAATCTGCACCATCATCACTCAGTCTACACAATCATTACTCAGTCTATGCACTCATCACTCAGTCTACACAATCTTCACTCAGTCTACACCATCATCGCTCAGTCTGCACCATCGTCACTCAATCTACATCATCATCTTTCAATCTGTGCCATCATCACTCAGTCTATGCAATCATCACTCAGTCTACACAATCTTCACTCAGTCTACACCGTCATCACTCAGTCTACACCATCATCATTCGGTCTACACCATCATCACTCAGTCTACACCATCATCATTCGGTCTACACCATCATCACTCAGTCTGTACCATCATCACTCAGTCTGCACCATCATCACTCAATCTACATCACCATCTTTCAATCTGCACCAGCATCAGTCAGTCTACGCAATCATCACTCAGTCTATGCAATCATCACTCAGTGTACACCATCATCACTCAGTCTATACCATTATCACTCAGTATACACCATCATCACTCAATCTACATCATCATCTTTCAATCTGCACCAGCATCACTCAGTCTACGCAATCATCATTCAGTCTACACCATCATCACTCAGTCTGCACCATCATCACTCAATCTACATCAGCATCACTCAATGTACACCATCATCACTCGGTCTGCACTATCATCCCTCAATCTCTGCTATCATCACTCTGTATGCCACCATCACTCATTCTGTGCTATAATCACTCAATGTGCACCATCGTCACTCGAACTACATGATCATCACTCAATCTGCACTATCATCACTCAATCTGTGCTATCATTACTCAGTGTACACCATCATCACTCAATGTATACCATCATCACTCAATCTGCACTATCATCACTCAATCTGTGCTATCATCACTGAATGTATGCCATCATTACTCAGTCTACATGATCATCACTCAGTCTGCACAATCATCACTTAGTCTGCACTACCATCACTCAGTCTGTGCTATCATCACGGAATGTATGCCATCATCACTCAACCTACATGATCATCACTCAATGTACACCATCATCACTCAATCTGCACTGTCATCACTCAATCTGTGCTATCATCACTGAATGTATGCCATCATCACTCAACCTACACAAACACCACTCAATCTGCACTATCATCACACAATCTGCACTATCATCACTCAATCTGTGCTATCATTACTCGGTGTACACCATCATCACTCAGTCTACACAATCATCACTCAGTCTGCATTATCATCACTCAATCTGTGCTATCATCACTGAATATATGCCATCATCACTCAATCTACACAGTCATCACTCAATCTGCACCAGTCACTCAGCCTATGCCATCATCACTCAATCTGCACCATTATCACTCAATCTACACCATCGTCACTCAGTCTACACCAACATCACTCAATCTACAGACCCAGCACATTATTCAAACTCCTCCAGTACTCTCAGAAAACTTCCTGATGGGTTCTTCTAGCTGACAAGCATCTTCTAGGGATACTGTGGGGATTAAACAAACTAATACTTTTAAGCCCTTAAAATGGTGCCTGGCACAAAGTAGATAGTATTTATAAATATTTGTTAAATTGGATAAAGAAATAGAATCCTGTTTTGCCTACCAAGGTTCTTGCTTTTATAATGCTCTTCCTCTGTCAGATGTTCAGGAGTGAGGGAATATTTTGCATTTAGTCTTGGCTTAAAAAGACTAAGTGTAAAAATTCCCCTTCACAACGTTCCCAATTTTATAACTAAAGGTTGTGGTTAGAAGTGTTAGAGCCGGCCGGGCGCGGTGGCTCAAGCCTGTAATCCCAGCACTTTGGGAGGCCGAGACGGGCGGATCACGAGGTCAGGAGATCGAGACCATCCTGGCGAACACGGTGAAACCCCGTCTCTACTAAAAAATACAAAACTAGCCGGGCGAGGTGGCGGGCGTCTGTAGTCCCAGCTACTTGGGAGGCTGAGGCAGGAGAATGGCGTAAACCCGGGAGGCGGAGCTTGCAGTGAGCTGAGATCCGGCCACTGCACTCCAGCCTGGGCGACAGAGCAAGACTCCGCCTCAAAAAAAAAAAAAAAAAAAAAAAAAAAAAAAAAAAAAAAAAAAAAGAAGTGTTAGAGCCATGAGGTCTCACGAAGTCTTACAGGTGTTCCACTAAGGAAAGAATACAGGAAAATGCTTGTTTCCTACACAGCTTCTTCCCTTGGAGAAAAAAGGCTAAGATTTAAATCGGGTTCTGGTCATTTGAGTTCCTATTGATTTAAAATTCTTTTGTTCCCTATTCCCTGTATTTGAAGAACAGGATATTATCCTCTTTCTCAGTAAAGGAAGACAGACCCCGCCCCAACTCCGCACCCGCAGAGATCCACCATCAGAATACAAATAGGGACCCTCCATTAGACTAGGAGTGGAGACCAAGACAGACCCAATTTTGTCACTACTTGTGTGACTTTGAGCAAAGCCCTTAACCGTTTTTATTTTAAGATAAAGTCTTACTCTCTTACCCAGGCTGGAGTGCAGTGGCATGATCATGGCTTATTGTAGCCTCAAACTCCCAGGCTCAAGCAACCCTCCCACTTCAGCCTCCCAAGTAGCTGGTACCACAGGTGGTACTCCTAATTTTTTTTTTTTAAGATGGAGTCTCACTCTGTCACCCAGGCTGGAGTGCAGTGGCATGATCTCAGCTCACTGCAACCTCCATCTCTTGGGCTTAAGCAATTCTCCTGCTTCAGCCTCCTGAGTAGCTGGGATTATAGGAGTGCACCACCCCGCCTGGCTAATTTTTGTATTTTTAGTAGAGACGGGTTTTTGCCATGTTGGCCAGACAGGTCTTGAAGTCTTGACCTCAGGTGATCACCCCGTTTTAGCCTCCCAAAGTGCTGGGATTACAGGTTTGAGCCACTGCGCCCCACCTCCTAGCTAATTTTTAAAATTCATTTGTTGAGATAGGGTCTTGAACTCCTGTGCTAAAGCGATCTTCCTGCCTCAGCCTCCCAGAGTGCAGGGATTACAGCATGAGCCACTGTATCCGGCCCTTAACCATTCTAAGACTGTAATTTTAAAAATGTCTTTTAACTTTTCTGGTTAATGCTTTTGTCTTGCTGTAAACATCTAAAATATCCTTTCTTTGGCTCGCCATGATGTTTTCTTCCCAATTCGGTTCAAATGACTTCAAACACTCTGGTAGAAAATCTTTTAACAAAAGACCACTTGTCTGTTTTCTATGTGACTTATTAGTCTATATTGTGCTCTCATAAATTGAGTACTTTTTCTACTGTGGCTCTTTGCTGTGTTGAAAACTCAAGAGCCAGCAGTGGGCTCTGTCAAAGCGTAACCATAGTGTGAAGAAAACTGATATATAATTGTGATTCCAAGACAGGTTTTCTAGGATGGCTGGAGTGCATGTACTTTTCAATAAAGATAGGGCACCTAAAAGTGATTTGATTTTTATTACTTCAAGTGGATTTTCATATAAATACATTTTGTTGTTGTTAGACTGCATCTCAGTGTAGGAGGGTGGTCAGGAGGGGTGGTTTGGGAAATATAGACATCATTCTAAGGCACCAAGCATCCCCACCACCTTCTAACTTCCCAACATAGCCAAATGGGCAGTTCTGCCTAATCTCAGGAATCGTCTTTAAAACAAGCTTTAAAATGAAGTCAGAGCAAAGTTAACAACTGTAAAATTTAGGTGTTAGACATGTGTTTTCATTGTACCATTCTTTCAACTTTTTTGTATCTTTGAAATTTTACAGTAAAAGTGTTGAAAAGATTTAGGGCCATGAGTTCACAGTGTAGAGATGAGATGAACTCTCCAGGCTTGGGTGTGGGGAAGACTGTGGGGAGGTAATGAGTTACTTTCTCTCTCTAACGAGTCTACCTAGTAGGCTTTATACTTGAAGGGATTATTTATACTTGAAGGCAGCCTCCCTGCCTTCTTCCTGGGGTCTTACTCTTTCTTTCCCCACTTCAACGAGTGATATAAGAAATAATATGCTGAATGGAGTCTAACATTAGTGATGAATCAGATGGGCTTCCTTTGCAACTAGTGGGTCTAGGCCAGTCCTCTACCACATTCCACAGCCCTTAACTGAACACTGCTCACAAACATCTTGCTGTTATTAGGGAAAGGGGTTCTAATACTTCTTTTAAATTGTATAATTTAATTTCAATTGTTTTTGGGAAAACAGGTGGTTTTTGGTTACATGGATAAGTTCTTTAGTGGTGATTCCCAAGATTTTGGCATGCTCATCACTGGAGCAGTACATGCTGTACCCAATGTGTAGTCTTTTATCCTTCACTTCCCTCCCACCCTTCCCCCAGTCCCCAAAGTCCATTATATCATTTTTATGCCTTTGTGTCCTCATAGCTTAGCTCCCACTTATAAGTGATAAGATATGATATTTGGTTTTCCATTCCTAAGTTACTTCACTTAGAATAATGGTCTCCAACTCCATCCAGGTTGCTGCAAATGCCATGATTTCATTTCTTTATATGGCTGAGTAGTATTTCCTTGTATATCACATTTTCTTGTAGATTATATTTATATAATCATATTTTTTATTCACTTATTGGTTGATGGGAATTTAGGCTGGTTCCATATTTTTGCAATTGTGAATTGTGCCACTATAAACATGCATATGCAAGTGTCTTTTTCATATAATGACTTATTTTCCTCTGGATAGATACACAGTATTGGGATTGCTGGATCAAATGGTTGTTCTACTTTTAGTTCTTTAAGGAATTTCCATACTGTTTTCCATAGTGGTTTCACTAGTTTACCTTCCCACCAGCAGTGTAAACGTGTTCTCTTTTCACCACATTCATGCCAACATTTATTATTTTTTGATTTTTTAATTATGGTCATTCTTGCAGGAGTAAGGTGGTATCTCATTGTGGTTTTAATTTGCATTTCCCTGATAGTGATGTTGAGCATTTTTTTCAAATGTTTGTTGGCCATTAGTATATCTTCTTTTGAGAATTGTCTATTCATACCTTTTGCCCATTTTTGATGGATTTTTTTTTTCTTATTTGTTTGAGTTCCTTGTAGATTCTGGATATTAGTCCTTTGTTGGGTGAAGGAGCTTTTTAGTTTAATTAGGTCTCATCTATTTATTTTCGTTTTTGCTGCATTTGCTTTTAGGTTCTTAGTCATTAACTCTGCCTAAGCCAATGTCCGGAAGAGTATTTCCAATGTTATATTCTAGAACTTTTATGGTTTCAGGTCTTAAAGTCTTTGATCCATGTTAATGTTTTTTATAAGGTGAGAGATGAGGATCCAGTTTCATTCTTCTACATGTGTCTTGCCAATTATCCCAGCACCATTTGTTGAATAGGGTGTTTTTCTCTACTTTATGTTTTTGTTTGCTTTGTCGAAGATCAGTTGACTGTAAGTATTTGGCTTTATTTCTGGGTTCTCTATTCTGTTCCATTGGTCTACATACCTGCTTTTATACCAGTACCATACTGTTTTGGTAACTATGGCCTTGAACTATAGTTTGAAGTCAGGTAATATGATACCTCCAGATTTGTTCTTTTTGCTTAGGCTTACTTTGGCTATGCGGGCTGTTTTTAGGTTCCATATGAGTTTTGGGATTGTTTTTTCTAGTTCTATGAAGAATGATGATGGTATTTTGATGGCAAGTGCATTGAATTTGTAGATTGCTTTTGGCAGTATAGTCATTTTCACAATATTGATTCCTCTCATCCATGAACATGGAATGTGTTTCCATTTGTTTGTGTTGTTGATGATTTCTTTTAGGAGTGTTTTGTAGTTTTTCTTTTAGAGATCTTTCATCTCCTTGGTTAGGCATATTCCTGAGTATTTTATTTTTTGCAGCTGTTGTAAAAGAGATTGAGTTATTGATTTGATTCTCAGCTTAATTGCTGTTCATGTATAGCGGTGCTACTGATTTGTGTACATTGATTTTGTATCCTGAAACTTCACTGAATTCATTTATTGAATTTAGGAGCTTTTTGGATGAGTCTTTAGGGTTTTCTGGGTATATGATCATATCATTGATGAGCAATGACAGTTTAACTTCCTCTTTACTGATTTGGATGCTCTTTATTTTTTTCTCTTGTCTGATTGCTCTGGCTAGGACTTCCAGTACTATGTTGTATAGAAGTGGTGAAAGTGGGTATCCTTGTCTTGTTGCAGTTCTCAGGGGGAATGCTTTCAACTTTTCTCTGTTCAGTATAATGTTGGCTGTGGGCTTCTTATGGATGGTTTTTATTACCCTGAGGTATGTCCCTTCTATGTCAACTTTGTTGAGGGTTTTAATCATAAATGGATGCTGGATTTTGTCAAATGCTTTTTCTGAGTCTATTGAGATGATCATATGATTTTGTTTTTAATTCTGATTATGTGGTATATTACATTTATTTATTTATTGACTTGCATACGTTAAACCATCCCTGCATCCCTGAAGCCCACTTGACCACGGTGGATTATCTTTCTGATATGCTGTTGGATTTGGTTAGCTAGTATTTTGTTGAGGAGTTTTGCATCTATGTTCATTAAGGATATTGATCTGTAGTTTTCTTTTTTTGTTGTTTGTCCTTTCCTCGTTTTGGTATTAGGGTGATACTGATTTCATAGAATGATTTAGGGAGGATTCTTCTTTATCTTTTGGAATAATTTCAGTAAGATTAGTACCAGTTCTTCTTTGAATGTCTGATAGAAATCAGCTGTGAATCCATCTGGCCCTGGACTTTTTTTGTTGGAATTTATTTCTGTTTCAATGTTGCTACTTTTAATTGGTCTGTTCAGAGATTCTATTTCTTCCTGTTTTAATCTAGGAGGGTTGTATATTTCTAGACATTTATCTGTCTCCTCAAGGTTTTCTAGTTTGTGCATGTAAAGGTGTTCATAGTAACCATGGATGTTCTTTTGTATTTCTGCAGTATCAGTTGTAATATCTCCTGTTTTGTTTCTAATTGAGCTTATTTGGATCTTCTCTCTTCTTTCCTTGGTTAATCTCACTAATAATCTATTAATATTGTTTATCTTTGCAAAGACTAGCTTTTTGTTTCATTTATCTTTTGTATATTTTTGTCTAAATTTCATTTAGTTCTGCTCTGATGTTTGTTATTTCTTTTCTTCTGCTGAGTTTGGGTTTGGTTTGTTCTTGTTTCTCTAGTTCCTTGAGGTGTGACCTTAGATTGTCTGTTTGTGCTCTTTCAGACTTTTCGATGTAGATATTTAATGATATGAACTTTCCTCTTAGCATTGCTTTTGCTGTATCCCAGAGGTTTTAATAGGTTATGTCACTATTACTGTTCGGTTCAAATAACTTTTAAAATTTCCATCTTGATTTTATTGTTGACCTAAAGATCATTAAGAGCAGGTTATTTAATTTCCATGTATTTGTAGAGTTTCGAGGGTTCCTTTTGGAGTTAATTTCCAGTTTTATTCCACTGTGATCTGAGAGGGTATTAGATATAATTTTGATTTTCTTAAATGTATTGAGACTTGTTTTGTGACCTATCATGGTCTATCTTGGACAGTGTTCCATGTGCTAATGAAAAGACTGTATATACTGCAGTTGCTGGGTAGAATGTTCTGTAAATATCTGTTATGTCCATTTGTTCTAAGGGATAGTATGAGTCCATTGTTTCTTTGTTGACTTTCTGTCTTGATGACCGGTTTAGTGCTGTCAGTGGAGTACTGAATTCCCCTACTATTATTGTGTTGCTATCTCATTTCTTAGGTCTAGTAGTAGTTGTTTTATGAATTTGGGAGCTCCAATGTTAGGTGCACATGTATTTAGGATTGTGATATTTTCCTGTTGGACTAATCCTTTTATCATTATAGAATGCCCACTTTCTCTTTTTATTGTTGTTGTTTTAAAGTCTCTTTTGTCTGATGTAAGAATAGTTACTTGTGCTTGCTTTTGGTTTCCATTTGCATGTAATATATTTTTCCACCCCTTTACCTTAAGTTTATGAGTCCTTATGTGTTAGGTGAGTCTCTTGAAGAGAGCAGATACTTGGTTGGTTGATTTTTATCCATTCTGCCATTCTGTATCTTTTAAGAGGAGCATTTAGGCCATTTACATTCAACATTAGTATTAAGATGTGAGGCATTGTTCTATTCATTATGCTAGTTGTTACCTAAATACCTTTTTTCCCCCATTTTGTGTGTTTGTTTGTGTGTGTGTGTGTGTGTTTTGTAGGCCCTGTGAGATTTATGTTTTAAGAAGGTTCTATTTTGGTGTATTTCAAGGTTTTGTTTCAAGATTTAGAACTCCTTTTAGCATTTGTTGTAGTGCTGGTTTGGCATTGGTGAATTCTCTCAGCATTTGTTTGTCTGAAAAAGATTTTTTCTTGTCTTCATTTGTGAAGCTTAGTTTTTCTGAATACAGAATTCTTGGTTGACAATCATTTTGTTTCAGGAGGCTAAAATATAGGACCCTAATCCCTTCTGGCTTTTAAGGTTTCTGCTGAGAAATCGCTGTTAATCTGACAGGTTTTCCTTTATAGGTTCCCTGATCCTTTTGTCTCACTGCTCTTAAGATTCTTCTTTCATCTTGACTTTGGATAACCTGATGACTGTGTGCCTAGGTGATGATCTTTTTTGTGTTGCATTTTCCAGGTGTTCTTTGAGTTTCTTGTATTTGGATATCTAGATCTCTAGCAAGGCCAGGGAAGTTTTTCTCATTTATTTCCTCAAATAAGTTTTCCAAACTTTAAGATTTCTTTTCTTTCTCAAGAACACCAATTATTCTTAGGTTTCGCCATTTATCATAATCCCAAATTTCTTGGAGGCTTGTTCATTTTTAAAAAATCTTTTTTCTTTGTCTCTGTCAGATTGAGTTAATTTGAAAGCCCTGTCTTCGAGCTCTTTAGTTCTTTCTTCTACTTGTTCTATTGTCGAAATGTTCCGGTGCATTTTGTATTTCTCTAAGTGTCTTTCATTTCCAGAAATTGTGATTGTTTTTTCCTTATATTTATTTCTCTGGAGAATTTTTCATCCATATCCTGTATTGTTTTTTAAATTTCTTTTAAGCTGGTTTTCAAGTGTCTCTGGTATATCCTTGAGTAGCTTAATAATCAACCTTCTGAAATCTTTTTCTGGCAATTCAGAGATTTCTTCTTGGTTTGGATCCATTGCTAGGGAGCTAGTGTGATCTTTTGGGGGTGTTATAGAACCCCGTTTTGTCATATCACCAGAATTACTTTTCTGGTTCCTTCTTATTTGGGTAGACTATTTCAGTGGAAAGGCCTAGAACTCAAGGCTTGTTGTTCCGATTCTTTTGTGCCATGGGTTCTTCCCTTGATGTGGGGCGCTCCCCCTTTCCCTTGGGATGGAGCTTCCTGAGAGCTGGACTGCAGCGATTGTTATTGTTCTTCTGGGCGTATCCACTCAGTGGGTCCACCAGGCTCTGGGCTGATGCTGGAGAATGTCTGCAGAGTCTCATGATGTGATACATCTTCAGGTCTCCAAGCCATGGATACCAGTTCCTGCTCTGGTGGAGGTGGCAGGGAGTGAAATAGACTGTGAGAGCCCTTGGTTGTAGATATGCTTAGTGTGCTGGCTTTCTTGAATGCTGGTTATGCCAGTAGTGAAGTTGTCACGTGGACAGATTCAGGACCTCTGGTTAGCCAGGATGTTGCAGACAGTGGAATTATCTGTTTTCTCCTTCCTGGGAACAGGGTTATTCTGCAATGAGTTGCTGTAATGGCCTGAGTTGGCTGGCCTCTGGCCAGGAGGTGATGGTTTCAAGAGAACACCAGCTATGGTAGTAGAAGGGGGCTATAAGCTTGTCGTAAGTTGGCCAGGATAAGTATTCAGGTTTCTCGGATGATAGGTGAGGCCATAAAGCTCCCAAGAATTTATGTCTTTTGTGATCAGTTATCAGGGTGGGTAGAGAAACACCATGGTGGGGTTGGGCAGGGATAGGTAGGTCTAGGCTCAGACTCTCCTTGGGTAGGGCTTGCCATTACCATTGTGCAGGATGAGGGGGTAGTTCTCAGGCCAATGGTGTTATGTTCCAGAAGGGATTATGGCTGCCTCTGCTGTGTCATCTAGTTCACCAGGGAAGTGGGAGATAGCTGGTAGCAAGAGGCCTCCCCATGCAGTTGGTGAGGCTGGTCTCACTCCTGCAGTGCCCCACTCAGCCCTTGCCCCAGGCTGTAAGCTTCCCCACTAAGAAACTAAGCACAAGTTTCAGGCCTTACCCTTCCATGTCTGCCCACATCGTTGGTGGTGGCTCCTGCGCTCATATCTGCAGCAGTTACCATTTACCCACTGGATTCTGCTCAAGAAAATTCATGCCTCGTAAAAATTATTACAAATTTCAGTTGGAAGCTTCTTTCACCCTGTTTAAGACCTCCCTAATTCTGCTGTCTGCCTTCCCTGAGGGCTCCTGTGAGATGTAGTCCACGGATGGCTTTCCTGGGCTTGAACTGGAGACTGGGAGTGCCTACAAGGCTCTTCACACTGCTGCTTCTACTTTTGTGTTTTGTGCGGTTCCCTAAATCTGTTCCAGCTCTAGGTAGGGTTAAATCCTCCTTCTGTGATCTGGATTTTCAGATTCTCCAGTGGGGATGTGTGTTCAGAGGTAAGTTTTCCCTCTTTCACACATTGAGAACTCACAATTTTTTGACTGTCTTGCAGAATTTGCAGTGGTGTGCTGCTTCTTTCAAAGGATTTGTAAATTATTTTGGCTTGCCTGGCATGTTCCTATGGTGGTCCTTGGAGCAAAAGTCCACGGTGAGTCTCCACACTGTTCTGTCTGTCCAAGTGGGAGCTGCATGTTAGCCCTGTCTCCCTGTCTCCTATCCACCATCTTCCTCCAGATCTACCTTTTTTTTTTTAATGACTAATAAACACTTCTGTGTTGATAAAAAAAAAATGAGATTTATTAATTTATAAACGGATGATATGTTTATCTTTACTTGTCTGAGTTAACAGATCAGACAGATTAGCAAAGCTATGATCATTGATGTATTACATTTTTGGTCCTTTTTCTGACACTTTTTTTTTGAGACGAGTCTTTTTCTGTCACCCAGGCTGGAGTGCAGTGGCACGATCTTGGCTTACCATAAGCTCTGCCTCCCAGGCTCAAGTGATCTTCCCACCTCAGCCTCCTGAGTAGCTTGGACTATAGCTGTGTGCCACCACGCCTGGCTACTTTTTTTTTTTTTTTTTTTGGTAGAGGCAGGACTTTGCCATGTTTCCCAGACTGGTCTCAAACTCCTGGGCTCAAGTGATCTGCCCACCTCAGCCTCCCTAAGTGCTGGGATCATGGGCATGAGCCACCGTGGATGGCCTCCGACACTTGTTTTTAACTGACCTTTTCCTTTTGGTTGTATGCCTTTGAATCCTGTTCTCCCTTTCTCCCCTTAACACTTACAGATGGTCAACAGCCCTCTCTGTCCTGTGGCTGTTTTGAGATGTTACCCCAATTAATTTTTTCTAATCTTTGGATTCTTCTGTTTAACTAGCTGTGCTGGTTTCATAGTCCTTGGGGACAAATTACAAAAGGCTCTTCATAAACCATTTACATGACTTCCTAGTGTCACTGTGAAGCCCCCACTGCTGAGCCTCGTCCAGGTGTCTATGTACTTTCAGGCCCTGCACAATCTCCAACACACTCTCCACCCTCTAATTCAACACGTGTTCTTGTTCTCTCTAGCAGGGATACTGGAAAGTTCCTTTCCTTTTCCCTTCCTCTCCAAAGCCCTCCCAACTTCAAATGCTGCAATAGGTGTTGCTACTCTGTACTGCCCGAGCACCCTCTCCCACCTCTTCATTGCACTGCACTGTGATTCTCTACTCATACTTCCGAGTCCAGCACTGCCCAGTAAGCTTCAAGAGGACCATGTCTTATTCACCCCTGTAACCACAGGGTCTGCCACAGAGACAGCAGGTGCTCAGTAAGTATCTGTGGCATGAATAATAATGAAAGAACAAATGAACGAAACAGGGAGAGTGAAAAGGGGAGAGGTGTCATTTGTTTTTAATTACAGCTTTATTCAGATGTAATTTACCCTTGTAAAGTATATAACTCAGTGGTTTTCATTATCATTTATTTTGGATCACCCAATTTTAAAGATTACCTTAATTACTGAATTGAAAATTTACAAAAACTTGGTTTATTCTGAAATACTTTATTAAAAGCATTTCTATTGTAAGAACACAAAATATTTTAAGCCAGTAACAACATTTAAATTAAAAAGATATAAACATGTCAAAGGAATGAAACCTAGATGTTTTATTATGTGTGAATTATGAGTGCTTACCTGGCTTATGTATAACGTATACATCTTCACCTGCTGCATGTCATTTAGTCTCTGCAGGAACATTCTTTGTGTCCGTGTGGGTGTTTCTATATGTGACTGTGAATATCTGTATGTAAATGGCTTGTCTCTTGGGTGCATTTGTGGGGGTGGGTATCCACTGCTATTATCATTGCTTTCTTTTTCAGAAAGTGTTTCCAATCTTTGCTTCATTTTACTCAACAGAAATGAGGAGGTTGGTTTATATTTCATGTCTTTTCTCTTTCAGATACAGCTGGTCATGCCACAGATAGTAAAGAAGAATAAAACTGTGAAAAATAAAGGATGTATTTAGAATGGCACATTCTGCTGAAAAATCAAACTGACAGACACTTACTAGGGCAGGCCCTGAGTTAAGGTGGATACAAAGGAACCTAAGGCATGCCTCTCCCAGCACCAGACTTCTGAGCAGGCTGGGGGAGTGAGGCATAAACACATGAAATTTTAATGCCAGACATAGATGAGTATAAAACATGAGATCATAAAAAACAGTGTAATGGCTTTCAAGTGATTGAAGATATATGACCTTATTTTCCTAACTATAAATTATAATTGACTGTTGGACAAGCAGATGCACTTATGAAAGCAGAAACAAAAGATCTGACCCTGGGGCAATGTCAGAAGTTCTTGGGAAAGTGACTGCTGTAGGTGTTAAGTTGAGCACTAGGAAGTAAATGGAAAAAGTAAGCACTGCAAACTGAAGTTTTTGGAAAGTCTTTACTTATTCCATGGAGAGGCAAAGCTGACCATATTTGGTTAGGTGGAGACGAGGGCCCTGCAGGACCCAAGGAGAGCATAAGGCAAGTTTGGAGAAGAGAGGACCTGTGGTGGATGTGGAACGTAAGTAGGAACATGCCTGGAGAGATCAATTAGGATGACATTATGGAGGGCCACACTAATGCTCAGAGAAAACTAAAGACATTCTTCGGAAAGAGACAAGAAACTCCTATGTCAGCAATCAGATATGATGGAAAAATTGAGAAGGCCCCCAGAAATAGTGCTCCCTGAAGACTCACATGGCAGCAGTATGGGTTGCAGGCTGGTTTGGAGGTGTTAGAACCTTTAGGCAGGAGAGGGTGAGGTCTGAGTGAAAAGACATGAGGAGCATTTCAAGAGAAACACTATCAGAAAAGGACTCTGCTTCAACAGGAGAGTGCAGGTGACACTGAATTCCATATCAGACCTGTGGACACTTGAGGTAATGGCAGGACCGTCCTGGTAGGAGGCAGGGGACCTGGCACAGAGGGGAAGCTGGAGGTATGAGGCCTGGAAGGAAAGTGCACAGTTATGTGCACAGTGAGCGGGGAAGGAAGAGCACTGAGGACAGAATCCGGGCACAGGCAAAGAAGTCGGTGAAGAAAGATCTAACAGGAAGAGACTGGGTGGCCTGTTTCAGGAGGAGCCAGGAGCCAGAGGTTTCTGGAGCAGAGCTAAGGGAGGAGGAGGACTCAGAAAACAAGTGGGAATTGGCTTCCTTGTGTGTTTTTTTTTTTTTTTTTTGAGACAGGATCTTGTTGTCACCCAGGCTGGAGTGCAGTGGCGCAATCACAGCTCACTGCAGCCTTAACTTCATGGGCTTAAGCAATCCTCCTACCTCAGCTTCCTGAGTAGCTGGGAGTACAGGTGTATGCCACCATGCCCAGCTATTGTTTTTTTTTTCTTCCTCCCTCTAAAGATGGGGTCTCACTATGTTGCCCAGGCTGGTCTTGATCTCCTGGGCTCAAGCCATCTTCCTGACTCGCGCCTCCCAAAGTGCTGGGATTACAGACATGAGCTACTGTGCCCTGCTCTCCTTGTGAATTTTAGGAGCATACGTTCAGGAGACTCTGGGTGAAAGTATGTTTTACAAAGAGAAAAGGTAGTGAAGAAAGAGGAGAAGCAGGCTTACATCAACTGTTCTGGAATGAAGAGCTGTGCATGTACGTAGGCAGAGGGGAGGGAGCTGCTATACAGGAGAGAGGGTCAATGAAGCAGTGATATGTCTGAAGACCCAAAAAGGAGGATTAGCTGGGCATGAAGAGAGATTGAGGCAACAGGAATGGAGGAGTGGAAGATGGCGTGTTAGAAGAAGCTTTACAGCCGCTACTTGAAAGGAGGATGTAACAGAGCAAGGAGGGAGAGACCAAAGCGCAGCCTCAACTCTCCCTGATGGGGGTCTGCGTCCCTCTGCTCCAGTGTTTTCCTCACTATCTGGCCCAGCCTTCCGGGATCCTGCCTAAGGTCCTGCTTCCTAACACAGAGGCTGCCATCCACAGTCTGGCTGTGACTGGAGGGAGGGGGACACCCACAGGTCAGAAACAGCCCCAGAGAGGAAGCTGAGCACAACATGAGATAGGAAGGAGAGAAGGAGGAAAGAACGAGGAAGACCGAAGAGGACGTGAAGTGAAGAGGGAAGCTTAAGGAACTTGCGAAGGTCTCACTTCTCAGCAAAGTCAGAGCAGACACAGGGGACGACCAAAACAAAACAACTGAGGTATAGCCCTCTGCTGGAAGGGTCACTGGAGGTGACTATGAAGGCACAGGAGCAGCATGACATCTTCTGAGGTTCTGTGCACTGGCAGAGGTGGCTGCTCAGGAAACACTGCGAGGCTCTCTAGGAGACAGGTTGTCTCTAAGACAAACAGCCTTAGCAAAGCATGTATGATGGAAGGCAAAAGGCTGATAGATGCCAAGATACTAACAGAGAAGAGCACAACGCAGCCTACAGGTTCCAGGTGTGGTTAAAAAAGAGGCAAGGCAGGTCAGAAGCAGAGGAAAGTAAGAGGTCAAGAGACTAGAGGTGAGAAAGGCAGCAAAAAGCTGGCATGGGGGAAGGGAGGGTGGAGAATGCTTGGGAAGGGTAGGAGACAGTTTTAGAGTCTACAATCCTAGTAGAATGGGTGGGAGTGGAGGTGTTAGAAAAATTGTGAGGATAGGACTCTAGAAGGAACAAAAACATGGATGTTGATGTCCCAGAGGGTGACAAAAGGAACTAAAGTGAAGACCCCTGGGAGCCATGTACTGAAGTCCTCGAGGAAGATGAGGGTGACCTAGAGGCAATTAGACGCTAGAGAATGGGTTATGTAAGGGCACCGACTTCTTTCGCAATGACATCTGTCTAATTTGAGAAGGCTATATGTCTGAATGCATGAACACCACATGCTTTCAGTACCTCTTCAGAAGTCCTGAGATTTATAGATGGCATAATCACTTCCAACATCCCATTCCATACTCTGGAAGAAGTAGACCATGATGCTTTCCAGCAGTAAGCCACTCACCATGGCCAAGAAGGAGAGCTTTCGGTTGATGTTTAGGGTCACTAGAAAAAAGAAGGCAGCCAATAAGTCCAGAATTAACGAAACGATACTGATATGTAAATTTTGGTGTAGTATGAATTATTCTGTAAAGCTGTTTTTAGAAAAATCTATTTTTTTTCTTATTAATCTGTGCTGTTATCTTCTCCCACTTTTCTATCTACATGTTTTTAGAGAACCAAAGCCTCTGCTTACAACAAAACACTAAGCCCCTCCTCCTCAAATCAAGTGGTAGATTCCCATGAATATCAAAGGAGAAAACAAAAAATTCTAAGGCTATAAGAGAATAATGACAACAACAAAATGATACTTCCAGTGTCACAGTTTGCAAGATGACAAGGATTCTGATAAAAAGTATCAGGTAATAAGTTCATTTAAAATAGGACTTCGGCCAGGCACAGTGGCTCATGCCTGTTCCCAGCATTTTGGGAGGCCAAGGTGGGCAGACTGCTCGAACCCAGGAGTTCAAGACCAGGCTGGCAACATGTTGAAACCCTGTCTCTACAAAAAATTAGCGGGGTGTGGTGGCATATACCTGTGGCCAGCTTTTCAGGAGGCTGAGGTGGGAGGATCACTTGAGCTCAGGAAGTAGAGGCTGTAGTGAGCTGTGATCATATCACTGCACTCTAGCCTGGGTGACAGAGTGACATCCTGTCTCAAAAAAATAAATAAAATAAAAATAAATAAAATAGCAGTGTGTACAATATATGGGGAAAATGAAGGCACACAGGGCTGCTCTTCCTGGTACAGCAGAAATTGTCCTGGATTGAGATGCAGACACTCAGCAGTCTCTCCTGACTTGATAACTGCCCAGCCATGTAACTCTGGACAAGTCATTTAACCCTCAGAGTCCCAGGAACTCATTCATAAAATCAAATAATGGCTGTTCTACTGACCTCACAGGACACAGATGATGCATATGAGAGCATTTTGAAAACTATAAAGTATTACATGGGTAAATGTGACAAAACACTGAGTACCTGCTATAGAAGTGTTAGGTATTGTTACTATGTGATGAAGAATTCCAGTGTTCAACAGGTTATATAAAAACTGCACCCTAGAAACAAGGCTTTAAGCTTTTTATGGGTTGAAAGCTGAGAAGGCAGAATAAACACATAAACATACCTCTAATTGCCTGAAAATTTGATGTTAGAACAAATACTTTAATGAGTTTGAGGCACAGAGGTGTGTAGTCATGTTCCCAAATGACAGCTGGAATCAGCAAGAGTTTTCCGTAGCTAGATAATAATAATGCTTTCAGCAGCAAAATGAAGTTGGGCTTTTTTTTCGCCGTCATGGGCCGTTCTACCCACAGGAAGGTAAAAATGCCAATAAAATAGGCAGTCTGTTCTAAAGAAGAAATGGAAAATAAAAGTATGAATATCCCCATCCAAAATATATCCCCCTAAAAACAAATAAACCACAGTTCCAAAATACAGCTTAGCAGCTGACTTCATAAGAAATACTTTCTCAAGATCACAACAATCTCTTTTTCTTCTTCTTCTTCTCCTTCTTTTTTTTTTTTTAAATAAACTCCTGGCTTTTGTGTCAGATCCTGCTGGTATAATTTCAGAAACATTATCCACTGAAGAAAAAGTAACTCCATTAGAATTGTAATCATCAACTTTCTGAAGTTCCTTGAAGGAAGTAAGATTCTGCTTAAGCATCTTCAGTGTAAGAGCTCTCCAAAGAATAAAACAGGAGAATGGAGGCTTTTCAGTGTGAAAGATGGGACCCATCCTAAGAATGGGATAACACAGGAAGACATTTTTCTTTGTGCATTCTTCCACTATTTAAGTGCCTATTATCCACACGATTTTTAATATTGTTAATTGAGACTTCCTTTACTCATTTTAACGACATTTTAAAATGCAATTCCTTACACTTTCAGAAAGTATTCGTAGGACAGAGTCCAGAGTAGCAGCAGCAATAGTTCCACTGTGTCCTATGGTCAGAACACAGCACAATCTGTTCAGCTTCTATTAACTAGGAATTTAACATCTCTTTTAACTGTGCTGTAATTTTTATTAGGATTGTGAGTCATCTGATTACCCAACTGTATCCATTCTGAGTGGCCAGTCCCTCATTTTATTTTTTCCCATATAAGCTACGTTATTAGCAGTTTAGGTGTCTGCAGAATTAGGTGTCTCTGGACACACGTATTATATTACAGCAGAAACAACTATCCTCTTTTTTGAACTTAATAAAGCCAAACTAAAGAGGTTCCAAATATAGGTGGATTAGGATCAATAAAAATAATTTAGGATGGTTAACCTCCATGAAATATGATGTATTTCATGCTATCTCCCTTCGAAATAACTAAAAGGCTTGTCAGCTACAAGAATTTACTCAGGTAGATTGTAAAGCTTGGATTTTGGATAAAAATAATAATAAATAATTCCTTGAATGAACAAATAGTGAATGAATAGCAAATAACAAGAACCATCTAACAATGGTAGGTTGACTCCTGTCACTGGAGACATTCAAAGCTACAACCTCTCTCAGGAATCTAGACAGAAAGATTTCTTGCACCAGACAAGCTAGACTAGATAACCTCCACATCTTTTAAATTTAGGATTTATGAGATTTACGGAACTACACCAGCCCTCAGGCTCTCATCAATCAAGTCAGTTCAGTAGGAGCTGCTACCTACCTATAGAATACTCCAGTGTGGAAAACACTGAAGGGGGTCGGGAGACTTTCCTCAGTCTCAGCACTGATAGTGACCCACTGTGAGACTTTGGGAAAATCTATACATCTATGTTTCTGCAGCTATAGATGGGGGAACCCCTAAAGTACCTACCTACCTCAGAGGATGATTGTGAAAATTAAATAATTCCTGTAAAAGCAGTTTTTAAATTATAAAATGCTTTCTTTATGTAAGATATTCTTTTATTTTTTTGAGACAGAGTCTTACTTTGTCGTCCAGGCACGAGTGCAGTGGCATGAACGTGACTCACTGCAGCTTTGATCTCCTGGGCTCAAGTGATCCTCCTGTCTCTGCCCCTCAAGTAGCTGGGACTATAGGCACATGCCACCATGCCCAGCTAAGTTTTGCATTTTTTGTAGAGACAGAGTATTGCCATGTTGCCCAGGCTGGTTTCCAACTTCTGAGCTCAAGCAATCCACCTGTCTTGGCCTCCCAAAGTGCTGGTATTACAGGCATGAGGTACCACGCCCGGCTAAGATATTCTTTTGGACTATACAGTCTAATTAGGGATTAGACTGAGACACATAAAAAAAGTTAAGTAATAGTAGAAAGAAACTTCTGATTAAGCATCAAAATGTCTACTACCGAGTAGTTGCTATAGGAATTCCAACCCATTTAAAAACAAGCCTGGTTTTTAATACTACATACAAAATATGGACATATAACAGTTTATCTTTAGAAATTTTAAGAAGGGCCAGGAGCAGTGGCTGATGCCTGCAGTCTCAGCACTTTGGGAGGCCCATATGGGAGGACTGTTTGAGCCCATGAGTTCAAGGCCAACCTGGGCAACAGAGTAAGATACTGTCTTTATATAATTTTTTTAAAAAATTAGCTGGGCACAGTAGCATGTACCTGTAGTCCCAGCTACTCGACAGATGGAGGCAGGGGGATCCCTCGAGCGCAGGAGCTCCAGGATGCAGTGAGCTATGACTGTGCCACTGCACTCTAGCCTTGGTGACAGAGCAAGACCTTGACTCTTAAAAAAATAAAAATTAAAAAAAATTTTAAGATGCTTTGCTTTAAAGTTTAAAATCATATTAGGTTTTAATTCTTGGGCTAGATGATGTGCTCAAGGATGTTTTTAGTAGTATTATGTTTCATAAGATAAAAAGGCTAACATACTCTAAAAGTCCAAATTGTATATAAAATTATCGATAGACTGGACAACATGGCGGTTAAGCTGTCATAAGCCTTAGTAATTAAATAATAATGGAGGCGGAGAGTTTTCTATGTATTTTCCATGGATATATCTCTAGTACCTAAAGTAGTAACTGGCACCTAATAAGTATTTTAAAAATATTTATTAAGGGAAGGAATAATAATGAATAGTGAATGAATAATCACCGAGTATAACTGATGGTGACTTGCTCAAGTTAGAGTGCATACATGAATGTAGTATGCAATAATTCATTCAATCAGCTGAGCAAATATTTATTAAGCACCTACTACGGGCCAGGCACCTAAGTGCCTGAGCTACAACCGTGACTAAAACAAAGAGCCCTGACCTCATTCAGCTGATGTGTTAGTGGAGAAAGGCACTAACAAAAGATAATAACTTCTGTGGTATGTTAAATGGTAAGTACCATAAGAAAAACAAAGTAGAGCAGGAACAGGAGATCAGGAGTGCCAGGGGAGGTGGTAGCATTGATCAGGGTATACTTAATTGAGAAAGTGTCATTTCAGCAAACTCTTGAGGGGTATGCAGGAGTCAGACATCTGGGCATTAGGGGGACAGGCATTCCAGGCACAGGAAGAGCCACTTCAAAGGCCTTAAGGTGGAAGTTTTCCAGTGTTTCTGAAGCAAGTTAACTAGATGGGGAGGGTCAGAGTAGACGTGGGAGACAACAGCTGTGGATAAAATGAGAGACGTACTGGGAGGGGCAGATTCCAGTACAAGGCCCACTGTAAAGACTTCAGCTTGCACTCTGAGTGAAACGGGGAGCTACTGTGTTCTAGCACAACAGTGACATGATCTGATTTGGTTGAAAAGGACTACTCTGTGTTGCGTGCAAATACAAGGAGGCTACTGTAGTCACGTAGGTGAAGGATGAGGGTGGCCTGCACCAGGGTGGCAGCCCTGGAGGGAATGGAGAGTAGTAGTAGTATAATAGTAGAAGGTGTGGCTGGGCGCAGTGGCTCATGACTGTAATCCTAGCACTTTGGGAGGCAGAGGCAGGCGGATCATGAGGTCAGAAGCTCGAGACTAGCGTGACCAACATGGTGAAGCCCTGTCTCTACTAAAAATACAAAAATTAGCTAGGCATGGTGGTGCGCGGCTGTAATCCCAGCTACTTGGGAGGCTAAGGCAGGAGAATAGACTGAACCCGGGAGGCAGAGGTTGCAGTGAGTCAAGACCGTGCCACTGCACTCCAGCCTGGGCGACAGAGTGAGAGTCCATCTCAAAAAAAAAAAAAAAAAGTAGAAGTACTTTGAAGGTGGAGCCAACGGGATTTCCTGATGACCTGACTATGGGGTATCAAAGAAAGAAACACCAGGGATGACTGCAAGGCTTTCTGGTTAATGCAACTAAAAGAATGGAGTTACAACTGAGAAGGGGAAGGCTGTGGTAGAGGCAGAGAGATGAGGAGCTTAATTATGGGTATGGTGATTTATTAGATATCCAAGTGGTGATGTTGAGAAGGCAGATGGATGTAGAGTCTAGAGGTCTGGAGAAAGATCTAGATTAGAGATGGACATTTGAGAGTTCTCAGCAGACAGGTTATATGACCAAGAGAGCAAGGGCAGATAGAGAAAAAAAGAGGACAAAAGAAGACACACAGACGAGAAATGTGATATTGGAGTGGACTGGAGACTCAGTATTACTAAAGTAAGATTTCATTATAATCAAAGAGTTGAGAAGCAGAGAAACATGGAACTAGCAATAAAATAGTCACAGAAAGTAGCTCAACACAATTCTGACAATAGGAAAACAATAACTTATGAAGTCAAATTCTGAAAAGCACTTCCTGAACTTAAGGAATTTTGAGAAGTAGCCAAATTCCCTGCATGCAGTCACATAAGTAACAAGTAACAAAAAATAACGAACCCTATAAAATACACTGCATTAGTATAATGGAATTAGTACAATACATTGCGTAATGTCTGGCAATTATCTCTATTAATAAAGATAGGACCTAGGTAACTTTCAGATTGGATAATCAAAACTTAAACATTAAGAATTTTATTGGCCAGGCACAGGGGCTCACACCTGTAATCCCATTGGGAGGCTGAGGTGGGAGGACTGCTTGAGCCCAGGAGTTCAAGACCAGCCTGGGCAACATGGAGAGACCCCCATCTCAACAAAAAATATAAAAATTAGCTGGAGGTGGTGCATGGTGTGGTGGTGCATATCTGTTGTTCCAGCTATCTGGGGGGCTGAGGCAGGAGGATTGCTTGAGCCCAGGAGGTCAGGACTGCAGTGAGCTGTGACTGTGCCACTGCACTCCAGCCTAGGCAACAGAGTGAGACCCTGTCTCCAAAAATATATAATAATAAAAATAAAAGAATTTTATCAACAATATTGTGCTTCAAAATATTTTATGAAACTTTCTAATCTGATAAGCACAACTATTTCCATACCATATATGTTGTAACAAATTTTTAAAAAGCAGGTGATTCAAACACACTCACCTCGTAGGTTAGTAGTGGTGGTGCTGAAAATTCCATCCCAAGTCCCATACTAACTAGCTCTTCTTACCAACGATTAAGACTACATGTCTTAGTTTTAACCAGATTAGTTAAGGAAGAATAGTTAACTAAGAATGGAAAGCGTGGCATCTCCTTACCTAAAGCAGCAATCGCAAACATTCTATAGAAATCCCATTCCTTAGCATATCTGATCAAGTCGTCAGGGGCAGTATTCTGGTTGGAATCTTGAAGCTGCCACCACCTCAGGTATGCTTCACAAAGCAAACAAAATATGCAGAGTTTTCCATGGATCTGATAGTCAAAGACATTGCCATTCAATTAGGTAATGAAACAGTTGCACTAATATCAACAGGTACAGAGTATTTGTGGTATCCCACCTAGTCACTTTTCAAATTCAGAACTGCCCAACTAAGTGGCTAATTGTAGTCATTTTGTAATCAGTGGGTTTTAATCAGCAATGTCCACCAGAAGCACATGGGGAGATTTCTTCAAAATTTAAATGTCTAAGCCCCGGTCCTGATTCAGAATCTTTATAGTAAAACATAGACATCTATATTTTGAAACAGTTCTGGGGGGATTCTAATGTGTACCCCTAGTTAAGAATCACTGCTTTAAATAATAGTTCACCTTTCATTACACATTTTTGACTTCTGTCCTTTCCACAGAATCAAGCAAAAAACTTATGTGATTCATGTATATGTGGGAACAGCAATAAGAGAACAGATTTAATCTGAAGATTCCATGATATTGAATAAGAAACTATTAGTCTGAACATCAGTTTTTAAAAAATACCTCTGCCTGGATGAGTATGATTCAATATATTAAAAGAGAACAAATAAAATCTGGAAGTTCTTAAGAGTCTGAAATTTTGGCTAAAATAAAAAATACTAGGCAACAAAAATTGGCTTTTTTCTATGTAGTCCTCCTTCAGGTTGAACTTTCTCCATCAAAACAAAGTGAGGAAGAGGCTGGGCACAGTGGCTTATGCCTGTAATCCCAATACTTTGGGAGGCAGAGGTGGGCGGATCACTTGAGGTCAGGAGTTCCAGACTAGCCTGGTCAACATGGCGAAACCCCATCTTTAATAAAAATACAAAAATTAGCTGGGCATGGTGATGCATGCCTGTAATCCCAGCAACTTGGGAGGCTGAGGTAGGAGAATCACTTGAACCCCAGAGGTGGAGGCTGCAGTGAGCCAAGATCACACCACTGCACTCCAGCCTGGGTGACACAGCAAGACTCTGTCTCAAAAATAAATAAATAAATAAATAAATAAAATAACAGGATGCCCAGTTAAATTTGAGTTTCACATACAGCATGAATAAATTTTTATTGTGTAAGTATGTTCCATGCAATATTTGGGATATTCTCACACTAAAAAATTAATTCGTGGTGTATATGAAACTCAAATTTAATTGACTGTCCTGTATGTTATCTGTCAACTCTACCCAAACTATTAAAGAGTTCACAATTCTATTCAACTTTATAAATCAGGACTTTGATTAAACTGAATGTTATTTATCTTATACATTCCTTTAATAGCAAAGTATAAAATGCAATAAATTATATTTTTAAAAACATTTTTCTTTTAATGTTTGCTTACCTCATTTAGGTATAATTCTCTCCCTACTTGGATATGTCTAATTGTATTCTGTTAAAAACCAGTGATGATTGTTTCCATTTACTAGCAGGTAATTCAGATTATGGCTTGTCAGTTTCCTGCCAGTGACCACATTCTTAAACACTCACTGAGCATTATGCACTTTCTAAAATCAACATCTATTATTTCTAGAAACTTCCAGATACGTTGCAATAAAAGACTTAAGTTAGAATTTTCTCTTTTATAATAATATTCTTTACTTCTGCTTAAAATTCTTATTTTTTAAAATGCAACAGCATCAAATAAAATTAAAAAATAAAATGATCGCAACTTACATTTATTTGAGTATTGAAAAGAATATGTCTGTAGGCCTGAGCTTTGCACAATATAGCATTAATCAAGATGATAACAGGATCATACTCGATATATTTGTCTACAGGTTTCTGGCAGGATTTCTGAAATAATGCAGGATAATATTAGAACAAGCAAATGTATACTTTCTGAAATCCTCAAGGATTCCAAAACAGCAGAGTCTATTTTGGACACATATAGCAATATTTCCATATTAGCAATTATTTATATAAACTTCCATTCAGATACACAATGTTCGTCTATATAAGAAAGGGTTTCAGAAAGGACTAAATATAATCTTCCAGGCTAGGAATATTAATATTTTAACCTCGTATTCAAGAAGCTAAAAATATATCTAATTTAAAGATTGAGTTTAGGCAGGAAAGTATTCCGGAAGATTTTACTTTCAATCTATACAGACTCTATGTCTAATTCTACTTTCAATTTGTAGGAATTATTATAAAATAAATACATTTATAATGCACTTTCATTGATAAATTATTGCCTCTTGGCTAGATGCCCCTGACTTTATGGTTCTTGGCACATGATTTGGAGAAAAGTACTCAGCAAAGTTACTTTGTCCCCAGAACTACTGAGAGCTGCAAGCAGGTAAAGAATGGGGCACGATTCCAAAGATCCTGAGGTGGCCAATAACAGGGGAAGCCTGGGTTTTTCTCCAGTAACATCAAGGATATGGAAAGAAAATGGTTTTTCTCTGCTAGAGTAGAGGCAATGGAGAGTGCTGGGCTGTGTAAGGAACTAGGTTGTGCAGCCTAGATCTAGGTTCCAAAATCAAGGCTCCCTTGGCTCTTAGCAGTTCACATTAAATGGCTTTTTTCCCCTTGAAGGGTCACCAATTTAGAGTTCAGATTCTCTAGACACATGTGATTACAATGTTACCAAATCCCCACACCATTAGAACATAAAAAATGCAGGTATACACAAAGAAGCTCATTAGAAATGTGACCTCTAAAGCAGTACTAGTCACAAAGTTGCATCAAAGCTACTATTCACTTTATAAAACTATAGCAGTACTCCCACAGCCACAGTTTTGCTTTCTGCAGTTTGTAACCTGAGGTCAACAGCATTCTGAAAATTAAATGGAAAAATCCAGAAATAATCCTAAGTTTTAAATTGCATGTTGTCCTGCTCCACTGCCCGGGATGTGAATCATCCCTTTGTCTAGTGTGTCCACGTTGCAGATGCTCCTCGCCCGTTAGCCACCTAGTTGCTGTCCAGGTTAACAGGATTAAGGATCGTACTATTGCAGTGCTTGTGGTTCAAGTCACCCTTCTTTGACTCAACATTGGCCCCAAAGCACGAGAGTAGTGATGCTGGCAATTTTACAGCCAAAGAGAAGCTGTAAAATGCTTTAAGTGAAAAGGTGAAAGTTCTCAGCTAATAAGGAAAAAAACAATCTTATGCTGAGGTTAAGATCTATGGTAAGAATGAATCTTCTACCTGTGCAACTGTAAAGAAAATAAATTGTGCTAGTTTTGCTGTGGCGTTTCATACTGCAAAAATTAAGGCCACAGTATGTGAGAAGTGCTAAGATGGAAAAGGCAGGGCCAGGTGCCATGGTTCACATCTGTAATACCAGCACTTTGGGAGTCTGAGGTGAGAAGATCACTTGAAGCCAGAAGTTCGAGCCCATCCTGGGCAACAAAGCAAGACTGTCTCTGTCTCTCTCTCAAAAAAAAAGAAAGATGGGAAAAGTATTACATTTGTGGGTGGAAGGCATGAACAGAAATGTGTTCCAACTGATGGTAATCGAGTTCCGTACTATCTATGGTTTCAGGCACTCATTGTGGGTCCTGGAATTTATCCCCCAAAGAGAATGGGGACTACTGGAATGGCTACAATTCAAATGCATAACATTTGGAAACTTTGAGAAGATAAAATAGAAGAGTTGCGAGTATAAAAACATTCTAGGCTGGCCTTTTGACTACGTTAAAGTGCTGGAAGAAAAATGAAGTGCACTGAAGAATACTGACCCTGCAATTCAAATGTAATAAAAAATTGGATGTGTTCCCAATTTAAATAGTTTCTCCACTTCATTTGAATCATTACAGGAATAGGTATGTTTTCCAGTTACCAAGTGATCCAATGAAGGGAGATGTGCTGTTACCTCAAACTTAATTCTGCTTAATCAGGGCTGGGTGCGGTGGCTCATGCCTGTAATCCCAGCACTTTGGGAGGCCAAGGTGGGCAGATCACGAGGTCACGAGATTGAGACCATCCTGGCTAATATGGTGAAACCCTATCTTTACAAAAAAAAAAATACAAAAAATTAGCCGTGTGTGGTGGTGGGTGCCTGTAGTCCCAGCTACTTGGGAGGCTGAGGCAGGAAAATGGGGCGTGAACCTGGGAGGTGGAGCTTGCAGTGAGCCAGAGTTCACGCCACTGTACTCCAGTCTGAGCGACAGAGCAAAATTCCGTCTCAAAAAAAACCAAAAAAAAAGATCTGCTTAATCAAACTGAGGCATAAGGAGTTAATATTTTTGCAGTTCTTTATCTGAGCAAGGAATAAGCCAGCATCTAAACAGAAGCCCCAGAATCAGAAATTCCATGTCCATGACAAAGAGCCGTTTGATATGTCTCCCTCGGCTACTCACGTGGAACATATCTCCTTCCTTTCTACATGCAAGATTGGGACACCAGAGAGGCTGCTTCATGTTAAAATGGAAACCCTAAGAAGTCAGGGGTCCTCTTTCTGTCCTTTAAATGCTCTCTAAAACCCATTTTTGGACAGCATCACAAGTCTAAGGCTGGGGATTTGGACAATACTTGGAAGGAGGTAGGCAGAAACCAACACCAGGAGACACAGCAGCTGTTATTCCTTTTGCATTTATCTGTTTGACAAATGTCTTTGGAGTTGCTATCACATGCATAACAATCGCTCTCTTATCTTGGCCATTTTATGGACCAGGAACTTGCAAGGTGCTAGATACTCACCTTCAGCCACAGTTTCTATCCTCAAGGACCTAACAGTTTAGAAGCAGAAGACAAACATGCCTCTATGATACGGTCTGATGATCACAGTTCATCAGACTATGTAGCATCCAACGGCTACAATGGGATGAGCACAGGGTGACATGAAATCAAACAGAGGAGGCAGCTTCTGGTAGTATGTGATATCCTGTGTGCTTTGCCCATTACCCTTCTTAGCATTCGGCATGTTTTATAAATGCTGAGAAGTCATTAGAATTCGCTGGTTCCCTCTTAGTTTACACTGCACTTTCCTTGTTCTCCCTCTGTTATTTGCTTTTCCCTTAAGTGCTGCTTGCAACTTCCTTTCCCTCTGCCTTCACCTTGAATGTAAAGAGGAAAACTACACACACACACACACACACACACACACGCACACACGCACACACGAAACAAACAAATGTAGATATCGCAAAACAGACCACTGGGAGTCGTATTTATTCAATTTAGTATATATGTTTCTTTTCTTTTCTTTCCTTTTTGAGACAAGGTCTCACTCTGTCGCCCAGGCCTGGAGTGCAGTGGTGGGATCTTGTCTCACTACAGTCTCTGCCTCCCGGGCTCAAGCGAACCTCCCACCTCAGCCTCCTGAGTAGTTGGGCCTACAGGCATGTGCCACCACCATGCCCAGCTGATTTTTGTAGTTTAGTAGACAGGTGGGGCGCAGGCGGTGGTCTCACCAAGTTGCCCAGGCTGGTCTTGAACTCCTGACCTCAAGTGATCTGCCATTTAGTCTCCCAGTGCTGGGATTATAGGTGTGAACCATCATGCCTGCCCAGATTTAGCAACTATGTTTCTTATGTTTCTTATTTTGGCAAAATTGTTTCATTTACTACTTTATAGGCAAGTATCCTGAAAAGAGAAAAATCTTCCTCTAAAGAATCCCTACAACACAAGGACCAAACATACTCTGGGAATTCAGGCTGCTTCCACCGCCTGTCTCAACATGGATGTGACTTCCTCTATCCTGCTGTGTTCTCCAATGCCTGACGAATCAGATCTCTTTTAGAATATAAATCAGCCAAACTACTTTTTTTCTTAAATATTCCTGCTGTTTCCTTCCTGTCATCTCTAGGAGCATTCCCTTCCCTTCTTCAAGTCTTTAAGCTCCTCAAGGATAGGGCCGTGTCTTATTCATCTTCACATCTAGGATCCCAAGGGTGGGTGCTGAAGGAAATGCAAACTTAGGAGAATCTTATAGGAGTTTTGTTTTGTTAACATAATAACGAATGTATTAAATATCTGTGCACTTAAAATAAGCCAAGCCCTATAGTAAATACAAAGTACTGTATCTTTTTTTTTTTTTTTGAGACAGAATCTCACTCTGTCGTCCAGGCTGGAGTGCAATGGCACAATCTCAGCTTCACTGCAAACTCTGCCTCCTGGGTTCAAGCGATTCTCCTGCCTCAGCCTCCCAAGTAGCTGGGATTACAAGCATGCACCACCACGCCTGGCTAATTTTTGTACTTTTAGAGAGAGAGGGTTTCACCGTGTTGGTCAGGCTGGTCTTGAACTCCTGATCTCATGATCCGCCTGCCTTGGCCTCCCAACGTGCTGGGATTACAGGTGTAAGCCACCGTGCTTGGCCAAAAGTACTGTATCTTTAAGCATACTTATAATAAATTGTGAAGAGCTGAAGCAGCAGGATTGGCTAAAAGCAAGGGACATATGATATATTAGACAGAGGAAAGAGAAACACAAAAAGGCAAGCAGGGAGGAATGGCAGTGAAAAAACAAGCAGAGCAAAAGGAAAGGAGACTGGGATGAAAAATGCAGGTGTGTCTACGGCCATACCACCCTGAACGCGCCCGATCTCGTCTGATCTCGGAAAAATACAGGTGAGCGATCGGGCTGAGTACCTTGCTGACTCCAAGTTTGGTAGGGAAGAGACCAAAGTATGTATGAGTAAGCACTTAGAAACTCTGGAGATTATGTCACAACAAATGGTCTCATGTCTAAAACTTCTTACTTTTGTATCTCAGAGGTTGGAGAGCTTTTAAAATAATTCGTCGCTTCGTGGTTTAATTTTTTAGTCTGGCATCAACGAAATGATTTTTCCTGAGTTGTGCTATTATCGCCTGAAGTTTAGTATGCATTAGTATGATAGTGACAAGGCCATTACAAACTCTGTCTCATTATGGAATGACTGTGGACAATAACGAATCCATAAAGTACTGTGCCACCATTCAATACTCCAAATATAACTCCAAAATCCATCTCCTGGGAGAAAGAGTATGATGTTAGGGAACAAAGGGGAGGGGGGAAGTGAATGTTGACCTAAACAGCTATCCAGTAATTATTTTGCCTTTCCATAAACAAAACAAATACCTGTTGTTTAGCAAAGGGATTTTGTTAGCTTAATGCCAACAAAAAAGAGATTTTTTGTATTTTTAAAGACTACTAAAATGCATATACAAATACTAGCTTTTCTTCAGACCATATTCAGTTATGTGGTTATCATCTTCCAAATGAACCATTTAATTGGACCAGTCCAAAAGTTATTAAGTTTAGACCACATACGAGATCTTGTTCTCTTCCTCCCCTGGATGGCCAAGCATATGCTAATCTAAAAACCTGGAAGGGATACATTTATTCAACAGATATTTACTGAGTGGCTACCAAATGTCAGTCGCTGTTCTGAGTGATACAGCTACGTTAATGAATAAAACAGACAGAATGTCTGTCCTTGTGTAAATTACCTTCCAATAGGAGAAGATACACAGCACAAAGTCAATTATATACAAGATTACAAGCAGATAGGTGTTATAGAGAAAGATAAAGCTGGGAAGCCTATCATACTTTTCAATAGGGTAGTCAGAGTAGACTCTCTGAGATGTTTGAAGGAGGTAAGGGAATTAGTCACACAGATACCTGATAGAAGAGTGCTCCAGGCATTGTGCAAACGCCCTGAGAAAGGAACCTGCCTAGTTTGAGAAACACCAGGAGGCCAGTGGGACTGCCGTAAAATAAGGAAGGGGAAGAGTAGCAGGAGACTACATAGGGCCTTATAAGCCAGTTCAGGGATTCTGGCCTTAACTCTGAGATGGAAAATCATCAGAAAGTTTTGGTCAAAGGAATGATATGATCTAAATTATATTTTTCAAGGATCAGTCCCTGGGTACTGCGTGGAGAGAAGACTGAAGAGGTGCAATGATGATGTAGGGAGACTAGATAGGAGTTACAACAATAGTTCGGGTAGACATGATGGTGGCTTGGACGAGGATTGTAGCAGCAGGAGTAGTGAGAAGTAGTGGATTCTGAACATAATTTGAAGACAGAACAGGATTTGCTGAATAACTGAATATGGGATGTGAGAGGAAGAGTAGAAATAGGGATGACACCAAGGTTTCTTGGTTTTAGGAGTTAAAATGGTAAAGTTGCCACTAACTGTGATGGGTATATGTGAGCTGTCTATTGAAATCCACGTGGAGAAGTCAAGTAGGTAGTTGGACATTTAAATCTGGAGTTTAGGGAAGAGGTTCAGGGTAGAAATATAAATTTGGAAATTGTCCAAATGTTGACGGTATATAAAGCCATGAGACAGAATGAGCTCTTCCAGGGAAAGCATGCAGACAGAAGGAGGCCCAATGACTACGCCTTGGAATACACCATGATTAAGAGCTAAGGGAGGTGAAGCAAAAGCAGAAAGGAGATTGAGGGGTAATAGCCAGTGAAGTAAGCAGACAATAAGAAGAGTACTGAGTCCTGGGAAGTGCACACAGCATTTCAAGGAGGAGGAAGTAATGAGGTAAAATGCTGACGATCATTAACCGAGAATCGACTACTGGATTTAGCGAAGTGGAAGTGGTGATCTTAAGAACAGTTTCTAATGAAATGTGGGCGCGAATTTGACTAAAGCAGGTTCAAGAGAAACTAGGAAAGGAAATAGACAGTACAAACATATCTTAGAAGGTCTGCTTTCTTATTAAGAAGAAAAGAGCAGAAGCTAAAGGGGGAAGTGGCAGCAAGCGTATTTTGTTGGTGGTGTTGGTTTTATTTTTATTTTTTTTGATGGAAGAAGTAATAGTATGCATGCTGGTGGGCATGATCCAGCAGAAGGCAGAAGACAAGAATACAGTAAAGAAATAACAAATGCTAGTATTGGGTTTATGTTGGTTTATGTTGTTGCAAACCTGGTGGAAGTTCTCTTCTGTTTTCACGGTGGCTCACGCCTGTAACCCTAGCACTTTGGGAGGCCGAGGTGCGTGGATCATTTGAGGTCAGGAGTTCGAGACCAGCCTGGTCAACACGGTGAAACCTGGTCTCTACTAAAAATACAAAAATTAGCCCGTCGTGGTGGTGCGGGACTGTAATCCCAGCTACTCGGGAGGCTGAGACAGGAGAATCGCTTGAACTCGGGAGGCAGAGGTTGTCGTGAGCTGAGATTGCCCCACTGCACTCCAGCCTGGGTGACAGAGGGAGACCCCATCTCAAAAAAAAAAAAAAAAAAAAAAAAGAGCAAAAACGAAATAAGATTGCCAGACAGCATGAAAAGCCTACATGAGGTTAATGGTCACAAATTTGTTTTCCCCCAGCAACGTACCGCTGCATGGGCACAGGGACAAGACCCGGCAATATGTTGGATTTAACAAGGGCTGACATTTTGACAAAGGAGGGAAAGCATTTGAGAGAGGAACAGGAAATTGAGGGTGTATGCACCAGAACGTTATGTGGCTGACAGATTATATAGGCATACACTCAGTTTGTCTATTCTCTTGTATATTACTACAGACCATAATTTACTAAAGATTATTAGAAAATCACAAGATCTGAAATGGGACAAAAACGTACTCTCTATTCTGTGACACGTTCTTTGCTAATTAATACACCCAAAGAACCTCCAACTTTGTAGACTCTTTAAACATAGGATTATTCCCTCTTAATAAACTACGAACACCTTGAAATGAGAATTTTTACTTCCTCACTTTTGGGTTTTGTATCACCAACGTCTAGCATAGTGCTTTGTACACAGTAGACATTCAATAACTACAATTGACGAAACCTTTAAAAAGCATCGTAGGTGGATTCAACATGAGTTGTGGAGGGTAAGGATGGTACCATCTCTCTGTCAAAGGGAGAAGAGCTACAAGGAAGTAGCTTTGGCATGAACCAAAATGTCAACCGAATTGATCTTTAAATTTCTCTGCAAAATGCCCACATCTACCTCTGCCTGCCGGTCCGGTCCGTTCGCCAGGTTAGGTCGTATCACCCAAATATGCCCCAGGATGAGAAAAGCGCTGTTGGGTAGCTGACTTCTCTATCAGTACAGATATTCATGCAAAGACCCCGGGCGGGAATAGCAACTACCGAACTAAAGACTGTATCAGAGGACCCTGCTCCTCGCGGTCCCCAAATCCCGCCGCGCCATTTTCTTCTCAAGGACACCCCACACCTGACAACTCACACAGATGGTTATCTTCAGCACACCGTGGTTATAGTCTCGGTACAACTCTTTGGCCTCCTGGTTGCATTCGATGCACCTGTACTGGCAGGAGGCCGAGGCAGCAGTAGGAGTCGCTGCCACCCCATCCATATTCCCTTTCCCCTGCTGCAGCCCGCTCCGCCCGCCGTTGCCCATTTCCACTCAACTGCAGCCCAGAACTTCCGATTCTGTGGCGGGTAAGACGTCAGACGCCAGACCGGAAGATTTGCGCCGCGCGGGGCTTTTCGGGATTCGTAGTCCCAGCACCGGCAAGGTGGCCCGAGGCTGGTCGAGCTGGGACTACCATTCCCAGCACACAATGCTTCTCCCTTTGCCCCACCCCCTTGCCACGGTCCACCTGCCCGCCGTGGGTTAGAGGCGGGGAGGCCTGAGAGCCGGGCAAGGGCTGTTGCACATGCGCCTTGAGGGAAGATGGCACCTGCCGGCTGCTGCTGCTGCTGCTGCTTCTGGGGCGGCGCTGTGGCCGCCGCGGGCGCCGCCCGGCGTGTCCTGCTGCTGCTGCTGCTGGGGGTCCTGTCCGCCGGGCCGCGGCCGGGCGCCCTGGCCACCGAGCACTATTCGCCGGTCTCCCTGCTCAAGCAGGAGCTGCAGCACCGGCAGCAGCAGGAGGCCCCGGCGGGCGGCGGCGGCGGCTGCAGCTCGCAGTCCGGGGACTGGGGGGACCAGTACTCTGCCGAGTGCGGCGGTGAGTGGGCGGCGGGCGTCCAAGTCGGCCGGTGCCACGGGGCGGCGGGGCTGGGGTCCGGGGCCGGGGTACGGGCCGCCCGGGCCTCACGCCTCCGGCTACGGCGCGCGATCCGCGGGAGCAGGCTCCGCCAGGGGTCCTGTCGGGCTGCTTCCCGCCGCTGCCACCCACGCCGCCGCGCGCCCTCCTGCAAACGCCTCTGGTCGGGGCGGCGAGTCGAGAAAAGAGCTGACAGCATGCTCCCGGGGCCAGGGCGGCCTCTCCTGAGACTGAAGCGACTGTTGGAAGGGTAGCAGGGGAGACGGCAGGTGGCCCGGGACAGCCCTGTTCCCGCCGCCGGCCTCCCGAGGGGACGAGGGAGGGGCGGACGGATGAGCACCCAGCCCGGCGTCTTGCGGAGCCCGCCCCGGTAGGGAGACGCCTGGCCCATCTTAGGCCTGGAAATCAGGTTTCCTGATCTCCTGGGTTAATGTCTCGTATAAAACAGTTCCTAAAAATTCGATCCCTGGAATGGAAAAAAAGAGCAAGCCCTTCTTATCTGCTCTTTGACATCTTGCTTCCAGTTGTTTAAGATTAACCTGCGATCTGTCAGGTGTCTCCCAGAGTGAAAGAAGGCCCCTGCAGGCCTTGAGCCTGTGTGTCAGTGCCCTGTGTGTATTGGAGCTACGCCAGCTCATTCATTAAGAATGGGCGATACTGGCTTCAGTTTAATAAATAATAGCAGATGCCTCTGGGACAAAATACATGTGTACATTTTTTTTTGTTTTGAAGTTCTGTCGTGAGTCTTTTTACCCATCAATCCCCTCCCTTTCTCTTTCCCCATTCTCTATGTGAGTTCCCTTATGGCTTGCTTTGGGAAAGGCCTGGGTCTAGCAAACTCACTAGGAGATGGTTGCTTTTAAGACTTGGCAGCGGTTTTCTTTAGCATTGTGTACCTGGGAAAACAATACTTTTTTTTTTTTTAGTTGAGATGAGACATGAAGATTAGCACAATCTGATTTCCTTTTAGCACAATCTGACTTCCTTGAGGAAGTGTCACTCACTGAGAGGTATGTGACTTTTTTATTTTGCAGTAGGCGGTAGCTGGTAACAGCATAACACGGCTAGCCTTGCACAGTGGAAAACGAATGGCGTTTACGGCCACTTTCTGTATCTCTGAGCTAGTGAATTACCTGTCTTTGTAAAATGCCTCCTCTGTAAGTGGAAAGCACTGTTCACCTAATTGTGGGGTTTTATTTTCCTCACGAGGGTGCTGTGAGGGAAATGAGAAGTAGCTGACATATATTGAGTGCTTGCTGTATGCCAGGTGCTGTTCTAAGTGCTTTAGGTCTATGAGCCTAGTATATTAGTCTGTCAGAAAAACAATAACCACCTCATTAGATGGTGGCTCATTTTCTCAGATGAACAAACTGAAACATAGTGAAATTGTCATCTTCTTGAGATCCCACAGCTGCCAAAGGAGGAACCCATGTAGTCGGGCTCCAGACAAAACCTTTGTCTTAACCACTAAGTTGTTGTAGGTAGGCAAACCACATATGTAGTATTTACTTGCATATGGTGCATGTTGGGTAAATTTCCCTTTCTCTTTTGGTCATGTGGTACTTACTGGCTAAAGGAGCCCCAGCGTTTAGACAGTAGAAGGTATATATTGATTAATACTATGAAATCTATTGGTATTATTGATGTCGGTGCCTCATTTGATTCTTTGGCATCAGGCTAACCACCAGTATTTAAGAACCCTTGTTCAAGCCAGCTCTGACTTGTATTATGATTTTTCCCTGGAGGATGAACACTGTATCATGAAGCTTTAAACGTAATTTATTTAGATGTTTCTACCTTCTTTTTCTCTTTCCCATGTAGTACTTATTTTTTCTAGCTTGGAATTTAAAATGTACTGTTGCAAATGAACGACCTGAGTCTTTCAGATCACCTCCTCTGGCTGTGCGAGTAGCTGCCAACAGGTGCTAAAGGCGGGCAGCTGCTGCTGTGGCCACCCAAGAATTCATTTCCAGAATCAACTACTTGGAGCTCCAGCTGTTTCCCTCAGCTTTCCTGGCTGCAGTATGCAACAAAAGCCATCTCTGTTGTTGTAGGGGCTACTGAAATACTTCTCATTTCTCCCTCTTCGCCCTGGACAACTGTGTAGAAGCTGGACCCTATGAAACCTGCTTCATTTCTTCTCTGTCCTAGGATGTGGGGATGAATTCAGGATTTACAACTAACCATGCCATAGCCTGAGGGGCAGCTGATGCTCTGTATTTGGAGACTCATTTGAGCAACATTGGGGTCTAGACAATTGTCAGAATCCAGAACTAGTCAGTTCTTCAGAATCATACAGACTTGGCTTTACTAAGCATTGATCATGCCATCGTCTCTTGCTTGCCTGTCCAGCCACAAACCTGTTCATATCAATCCAGCACATACACTGAGGACAAGCACAGCAGCACAACCACTTTTCAGAATCTTTCCCACAGCTTTCAGGTTCAAATGGCTGAGCTGATGCCTGCTTGGGTCTAAATTTAAATCTGCATAGCTTCTTACAAGCAGTATGTGTATTCCCTTGAGACAGAACTGCCAGTGATTGTACATACAAGGACAGTGGCTGGTGGGAGCCCACCAGTCCAAAAACAACACACTGGCAATGGCTGACCCAGCTATACACGCCACCATCACATGGAATCCAGGTCACAGGGAACAGCCTAATTGCTCAGTGGGCTGAGTCCTACCCAGATCCACTGCAGAGGTTACAGGCATGGATGCCCCTCTGGTGCCATATGTCTCAGCCTGAGCTTTGCATGTTTCCCGTTCCCCCTTTTAACATTTTCTACTCCACATTTTTACCATTACCTTTTGATTTTGATTTTATTTATTTTACCTTTTACTTGAAAAGCATATATAACCACAAATTTGTCTTCTCTGTTTACTTGTAGAGAAAATAATATTTTTAAAAAAGGAACACTGTATTGTACATATTTTAAAAATAAAAGTAAAATTCCTGTTGCCAAAGCCCTATCTTTAATTTGTAACTGTAGAAGGAAATAACAGAAGTATTTTTCCAATTATTTCCTCACTTTTTTAGTTATATCATCATAAACACTCTGCAATCTTTTTTAATCCTTTTGATACTGAAGTAGGTGCTGTTGTTTTTTTCTATTTTTTTAGAGACAGGGTCTTGCTCTCTTTCCCCGGAGGTAGTTTAGTGGTGCTATCATAGCTCACAGCCTCGGATTCCTGATTTGAAGCCATCCACCTGCCTCAGCTTCCCAAGTAGCTAGGACTACAGATGTGTGCCACCATGCCCAGCTATTTTTTTTTTTTTTTTCTGTAGAGACAGGGTCTGGCTATGTTGTGCCTAGGTTGGTCAAATTCCTGGACTCAAGCAGTCCTTCCACCTCAGCCTCCCAAAGTGTTGGGATTACAGGCGTGAGCCACCATGCCTGGCCAATGCTGTTTTTAATTCCCATTTTACAAACTGAGACAGAGAAGTTAAGGTTACACAGTGAAGAGTGGAGCCAGGATTTGAACCTGACCTGGCCATTTGTGTGTTATCTTCAGTAACTGTTGCATATTAGTATAATTTCTTACTAATATTAATGATAAAGTCCTATACCTTTAAGCTTTGTTGAAAGTTACATTCTTAAATCACTGTTAGAATTTTGTATTTGACTACAAATACAAGGATGCTTCACCGAACCTAGTATTTTGAACTGCATGGCTAGAATGGGTCTGTTCTTTCATTGAAAAAGTATTTGTATACCTGCTAGATGCTACTTAGTATTCTGGACCCTGGTGATGCAGCACAGCTGACTGAGTTCCTAGTGTGGATCCTGTGTCTTGATGAGGGAAGAAATAAGTATAGTTATGTACCATTTAACAACAGGATATGTTTTGAGAAATGTGTCGTTAGGCGATTTCATCATGGTGCAGACATCAAAGAGTGTTTACACAGACCTAGATGCAATAGCCCATTACACACCTTGGTTGTATGGTATAGCCTGTTGCTCCCAGGCTACAGACCTGTAGCATGTTACTATACTGAATACTGTAGGCAGTTGTAACATAGTGACAAGTGTTTGTATATCTAAATATAGAAAATGTACAGTAAAAACGCGGTATTACTGTCTTATGGGACCATTCTCATAGATATGTGGTCCATCATTGGCCAAATCATTATGTGGCGCATGACTCTATATAGTAGGGCCTGGTAATACATGCCTTGAAAATAAAGCAGTGTGACAGGATAAAGAGCAGTGTGCAGGTGCTACTTTAAGAGGTGGCCTGGGATGGCTTCTGGTAAGGAGACATTTGAACTAAGACTTGGATAGAGTGAGATTTGGAGTGATCTTAGAAGTATCTTAATTTGCCACTCTAATTTTATAGATCTGGTGAATTAAGGTCTTGTGAAATTGTAACTTGTTCATTGATTTAAAAATTCAGGTTCTCTGCTTTTCTTTCTTTTTTTTTTTTTGAGATGGAGTCTCGCCCTGTCACCCAGGCTGGAGTGCAGTGGCGTGATCTCGGCTCACTGCAACCTCCGCCTCCCGGGTTCAAGTGATTCTCCTGCCTCAGCCTCCCAAGTAGCTGGAATTACAGGTGCCTGCCACCAAGCCCGACTAATTTTTTGTATTTTTAGTAGAGACGGGGTTTCACCATGTTGGCCAGGCTGGTCTGGAACTCCTGACCTTGTGATCCGCCCACCTTGGCCTCCTAAAAGGCTGGGATTACAGGCGTGAGCCACCACACCCGGCCCCTCTGCTCTTCTTACCAAAGCTAAACTGTATCTCTTTCAAATGTAGTATGCATCATGTATTAAATTATATCTTTGTACTCTTTACAGACAGTATAAGGTATATTTTATGGTTCAAGCATATGCATTTCTATAAGTTGTTTTTAAAATACTTTTGTTTTCTCCTCTTGTCTTGAAAATGTAGTAGTAACAAGAACAGTGAGTTTGTGAGAATCTTTTTTCCAATGCCTTCAGCCTTTTTTCACTGCTCTTGAGTGATGCAGCCCTGTACTTGATGTCTTAATTTTCTTTAGTTTGTTGAAATTAATGAACCCAGAATTGCGTTTATTCTATTTTTCCACAGTTCTTTATGGGAAAAGGCATTTAGAGTCTGTCCGTCTAATTTGGGAATTGTGAACTGCCAGAAAAATAAGGAAGTAGCTGTGAACTTAGCTCTGTGTTTTTGACAAAATTGGTAACACTGAGATTGTCGGTGTATATGGTAGCTTTCTTAATTAAGGAATTGGCCATTTAAATACATGAAGTCAGTCTTTCTGCTCACAGCACATAGATCATTGCTATGCCTAGAGATGGGAGAGAATCAACAGAAGGAAACTTATGATATGAGAGCTATTTCCTTTTTTGCTCTATGAGGAAGTTGAGAACCACATTTTGTGCTCAGTCATAGCAACTGTGGTAACCATTACTGTGAGTGCATTTGGTCAATCCTTTCGTCTCCTGGCTCTGATTTTCTGTGTTTGTCATCATACATAGTTTCATGCCAGACCTTTTCACGTCTTGTTTTTCAAGGCGTACCTGAGTAAATTTGCCAGGGCAAAGTCGCTGTGCTCAGAGACTGAGGCACAGAGTGATGAAGAGATTGTGATCTTGCCACATCCTGGGCCCTGTGGCATTGCCAGAGGGTGTTTCCCTTTTATTCACTGAACAGCATCTTTCAGAAAATCCTCTGGTTTAGAAATAGCATTTTATAGCATAAGCCCTATGATGATGGCAGCCTATTATTCACTTTTTCACATATATCTGTTGTCATTAAGAGTTACATCTACCTTTTAAAAGATCTACACATTGCTAAACCTGTTCAGCTTCAGGTGATAAGGGTTAATTATTATTTTTTAATCTCTAGATGGAGGCAAAAGTTATGTGGCTTGGGTTTTAGAACCTACCTGGAGCATGACTGAAGGAAAGTCAAGGCTCTTCAATGTGCATCACTCAGTGTACAGACAGGTTAGCTTCATTGCACTCGATAAATACATGACTAACTTTTAAAACTTCTCCCTTTCACATGGGTTGTTTTAAAGAGGTCATTTTATTTGGGCTCATCTTATCTTGCGGATAGAATAAATACACGATTTATCAAAGTAGCAGAATTTTAATACTTTTAACTTTGGGTGAATGCTTTCCGACATTTTCCTTTTCTTATGTTTTGGTTTTACTTTTTCATCAAAATACAACATATATACAGGAAAGTGCATATGTCCTAAGCGTAGATAACTCAATACATTTTCATAAGCTGAACAACTTACATAATCAGAAAGAACCGAAATCAATAGCTGTCTGTTTTTAAGATTGCCGATAGTCTCATTCCATGCTAATCGTGGTTGCATTTGGGAACTGTTTTGCCTGTCTTTATATCTCATTTAGGGTCCAGCACCATGCAGTGGACTTACACTGCACATGTGCTGGCATTCTTTCCATAGACTTTCACTTAGGAATCAGTTGGTGCATGTCAGGACCACCTTTACAAGAGAGGACCAGTTGTCGTCTCTTGCAACTTTTCCCTGCTGGTGTTTGCAATGTTCTCAGTGACTCTGTGTTCCCTTGTCACTAATCTTTCCATGTCAGTGCCTAGCTCTGCTTCAGCATTCCCTGTGGAGTTGATGTTGTCTGCCAGTATGTGTGGGCTTATGAGAAAGCTTTTAGCTCTTAAAAGTATGTGTCACTTTGAGCATCTGATGCATCTTCAGTCTAGTTTATAAACTTACGCTAAGTAACTGCCCTTTGTGGGGGAGGCCTGGCCATCCGACTTGTTGGTTAAGGCATCCTTCTTCTGTTCTGTTCATGTAATTTGCTACTGTGCCTTTTTTTCCATCCTGTGCAGTGAATTCCTTTTCTTTTGATTCTTTACATGTGTTAATATTTGTATGTGGGTTAAGATACCTTTGATTTGATTACATTCAAGCTTTATTAAAAAACAAAACAAAGCAAAACTTCTGTCTCTTTAAGATGGCTTTTGTGGATCCTTGGTTCCAATGGATTAATTATATGTTTACTTTATAATTTAATACTCAGCAGGCAGTCTCTATTTTCAGTTTGCTTTACGATAACACATCTCAGGTACTGATGAATATTTCATTTCATTAAATGAAGCATATAAATTCTTCAGAGCATTTTGTCTGTTATTACACTCTAAAAGGAATTTACCACTTGGGACTATATTTCGGGGCCATTGAGCAATGTAGTATACGATGTCAACTGTGGTTGTATTTTTTTTTTTTTTTTTTGAGATGGAGTCTTGCTCTGTTGCCCAGGCTGGAGTGCAGTGGTGTGATCTCAGCTCACTGCAAGCTCTGTCTCCCGGGTCCACACCATTCGCCTGCCTCAGCCTCCTAAGTAGCTGGGGCTACAGGTGCCTGCCACCATGCCCCGCTAATTTTTTTGTATTTTTAGTAGAGACGGGGTTTCACCATCTTAGGCAGAACAGTCCCGATCTCCTGACCTCGTGATCTGCCTGCCTTGGCCTCCCAAAGTGCTGGGATTACAGGCGTGAGCCACCGTGCCTGGCCACTTATGGTTGTCTTATATGTGCAGAAATTGATAAAAGCAAAAGACACTACAAGTTGATACCACATAGCCACCTGCCCTTCAGGTAGTTCTTCCAGCCACAAGAATTCTGCCTTGTCTTCCCAGGTTTACCCTGTACCTGGGATTAGGACTGTCAATAAATAAGTTGTAGCCTATCCAAGGGAAAAGCCCAGTCATCCTTATATTCAAGTAGCTCAGTGTACCGTCTTATAACTAGGTGGTCGAGTGATGAGTGCTACCCAGCAGCTATTGATTTCCTTCTAAATTGGCCATGGGTTTGCTACTTACAAGCTTTCAGTCAGTTTTCTCACACACATGGATGTGTGAGAAATACATACTACTGTCAGTGCCACCTTCTCTCCTTCCTTGGAGGTGATGACTGTCATCTTATTTGACTAAGAAAGAAGCAGTGAGAAAACAACTTCCTTGCTCCCCACCACCCCAGCTGCTGGCCTGCCGGCAGATGGACTGGTCGATTTTGCTTTCTGTGCTGTTGTGGTGGCTGAATGGCCAGTGCCTCTGCCTAGTTCAGCTCTCTGTTCACTGTCTGTCATTTCCTCTTGTCTTCCATCAGCATACAGATGGTCTTAATAACTACCATCCTGAAAAGACAAGCAACCAAGATGACCACACATCCCTCCAGCTGCTGCCCCATCCATCTACCTCCTTTTACAGCAGAATTCCTCAAAGGAGATGTTCATATGGACTGCCTCCACTACTCCACTTTCTCTTGGACCTTCTATGGTTAGCTTTTGTCCTCGTCACTGTGCCAAAACTGCTCTTCTTAAGGTCAGTTGTGTGTGAGGTTTAGGAGGAGAGGAAAGAAGTTTCAAGACACTGCTATACCTAAATTGTTCTTACTAGGACCCAGCATTGGCAGAAGGAGTTGTGACAAATGTACCCTGTTCTTCATTGCTGTGGCGAGACCCAGCTGTGCTATGTCTTTGTTTTGTGACCTTAAACATGATCATTAACCTTGAGTTTATTTCCCCATGAGTACAGTGGGCATGATGTGCCTTGTACCTACCTTGGAGGATGGAGAATCAAAAGAAATAAGTTTTGTAGAGGCATTTGGAAGCTGGGAAGTACTGTGAAGGCCAAGATAAGCTTAAAGAAAGTAGATAGAAAAATTTAACGGAAAAACTCTACGATTTTAGCCTATAAGCATACACTAACATTTAACAATCCTTTTCTATGCACAGAGCTTTATACCTTTATTCTTTACAGTAGCCCTGTGAAGGTACCTGGGGGTGGTTATTTCTGTTTTACAGATGAAGGAGCTGAGGCTAAGACGTACTAAAGGACTTGCTGTAAGTCAAACAGCCAGGGAAGCGTCTGATCTGGGTTAGTCTGACTCCATAGCCCTGCCCTGAACCACTGTTACATTGCCTTCAAACTAATCAATTAAGTTTGAAGTCAGGGAAATACTAGAATTAATTATAAGACCTAGTTCTTTGAAAATATAGCTTAAGATTAGACAGTTATCTAGCAAGCCTAATCAAGAAAAATGAGAAGAAACAAGTGTTTGGCTTGAGGAATAAGCAAGTAAATAAATATGAAAATCATTACAATAACTATGTCCAGCTTTATGGCCCAGATGTAGAACCTTTCAAAGAAATGGATAGTTCTTTTAACAAAAGATAAATTGCTAAGTTGATTCTCCCATTATCTCTTAAATGTTCATCTTCACCAGGGTCAACTCTTCTCTTATTAAACATCAGCTTCCTAAGCTTTCTTAGAGATTATACTTAAACAGTCTCAGCTTATCATCCACCGTAAGTTAATGATTATCAAATCATCACATCCATATCTGTAGCATTTACCTTTCTCTGGACTTTCTTAACTACATGCTAGACGGCTTCCAGCATAATCACTTGACTCAAACCCAAAGTTAGCTCTTGACTTCCCTCTAAAACCTCTCTTCCTCTTAAACTCCCTGTTTCCGTTGATGGCACCACTTCTTCCCTCATTGCACAAACTGGAAACCTGTGTCTTTTCCCTCTTTCTGTGCCTAATTCTTCCTCAAGGCCTTGTCTTTTTTACTTGCTGTATCCTTTAGACTGTGACCCTCTGTTTCAACTTGATAGCTGCTGCCGCCATTCAGACTTTTCTCATTTTTACTGGCCATGGCCTCCCACCTGCCCCTTGCTCCGCTTGCCCCTTCTCTCCTCAGACACCTGTTAGTGATGTCACCTTCTGCTTAAACCCACCCTGCCTTCTTAGTTTAATGCTAAGAAGAAAGGGAATAAATGAACTAGATACTGAACTTGAGCTGCGAGAAGAGGTAATAAGGGAAATTAGAAGGCCTAAATACAGCAAAGCTGGTATAAGTGAATTAGAAATAGAGCAGCAGTGGAATTGAGAAATAGACCCAAGAGTTGTTTTTTTAAAAAAGGATGTTTAAGAAGTTCTGGAGGTCTGTTTCACATCAGTGCACATATACCTAATACTACTGAACCATACAACCTAAAAATGGCTAACGTGGTTGCTTTTATCTGATGTGTGTGTGTGTGTTTTTTTTAACCAGAATAAAAAAAAGCCCCTCCCCGCCGCAGGAGAACAAATTCTTTTTTTTTTTTTTTTT